>NC_066628.1:6982111-7200307 GCF_025201925.1 Gopherus flavomarginatus | reverse complement strand
TGACCTATTGGGTGATCGAGGCACGCTCTTTCGCTTTTTTGTGTGTGAATACGTGTAAAGGGAAGTAACGTTTGGGGTAGAGGGCACTCCCCTGACCCCAAGGTGATAACCAGAGTGGCCCCTTTCACTGTTTCCACTGGCTTCCTCCTTGTTTAGTTCCAATGCCATGGCTGCTCGAGGCAGGCTATTTCGCTTTTTAGTGTGTGAATACAGATAAAGGGAAGTAAGGTTTGGGGGTACAGGGCACACCCCTGACCCCAAGGTGATAACCAGAGTGGCCCCTTTCACTGTTTCCACTGGCTTCCTCCTTGCTTAGTTCCAATGACATGGCTGCCTATGCACCTGTCACTGGTCCGGGGATGGTTGCAAATCGGGAGGGATGGAGTTTGTGGTCGAAAACACTCAGGATCTGCTTCCTCCACTGGTCCATGGGGTTGCAAATCGGGAGGGATGGAGTTTGTGGTCGAAAACACTCAGGATCTGCTTCCTCCACTGGTCCATGGCGTTGCAAATCGGGAGGGATGGAGTTTGTGGTCGAAAACACTCAGGATCTGCTTCCTCCTGGCTAATGGGCCAAATTGACCTATTGGGTGATCGAGGCACGCTCTTTCGCTTTCTTGTGTATGAATACATGAAAAGGGAGGTTAGGTTTCGGGGTATGGAGCACTCCTATGATGACACCACTTTCATTTTTCAAAATTACTTTTAAAATTTAATAGTTTGCATTATATATATGGACAGAAATACAGAGAATTATTTATTTAACATCAAGAACATTTATTATAATCTATTGTGTACATAGAAATATATTTCTTTGGGTTGCATTATGTTTTGAACAAGAGGCAGTTAAACAATGGGTTTTCTTTATTGCCTTTTTTCTTTTTGTTAATGAAGTGAACTATGCACATGTCTTGCAGTTGTACTCTTTCTTCTCATATGTCAGGTTTTCTTGATTGTTTCCTTCTGTAATGCATGGTATATGTGCCCACCTCTTGCAAGAATCACACTGGACCTTTGATAAGTAAGAATTAAGAAATTAAATCACAGAAGTTACGTTATACATACTTTGCATTGACTCATCCTATTCCTTCCACATGTGAACATTACCTAATATATAACTATCGGCATGAAGAAAATGTTTAATGTTGTGTAATTTTTACAAGAATCATGATCCTTACGCAGTTTATGGCATATATTTCCCATGTAATTCTATGTTTCTTACCATCGTGCAATCCTCACTTTCTTTTTCACAGTCGATAAGGTTGCAGTATATGCAGTAGTCCTCCACGCTTTCTTAAAAATAAATATAGCATTACGAAATGATGAATACGTTACGACCAACACTGAAAATGCTAAACTTGATGTATTAATTGTCAATATTGTAATCCAGTCAATGGTTTGAACACACATATCTTTTCCTTTTTTTGGAATATTTTTTTCAAATTTTAACTTTACTGCACCTGTATCTAAAAATGCAAATTTCATTTAACTGGTCGATCAATAGCAATCATTCACCGCATTCAAATTTTTGTGTACTTAAAGATATTATTGATTCATAGTCACCATTTCAGAAGCAAACCTGTGAGATATCCCACTTTAGGGTTATTAAGATAACTGTCTGTTATGTGACATAATTCCACTCTTCATGTTATCCTCACATGTGCCTAATGAGTCCACAATACATGGTAGAAAGTAATTACCTGACTCCTTCATTAGAAGAATTGCTATATGTCTTCTAAACGCAGTATTAGCCTTCTGTGTTGTTTCCACCATACTGATGTCTTTGTGCTGCAAATATGTTTCTGCAAACTAACAACACTGCTATTTAGAATAAACCTCATACTTACCATAGGTGAAAATGGGCTGGTCCAGTGTACCGGTAAGAATTGGCCACTGGTTCCAGACCATACATGGCTGACGTTACACTTCCGATGTGGCAGTGCTTTATGCTTTAACAGCACTGCCCCCTTTATCCCCTCCCCCCCGCATCTGCGGCCCTGCCATACGGTCTGGCAATGCTGTTAAATGCTCCTGGCAGGGCTGCCTACTGTGGAGGACCAAAAGGGGCTCTGGGTTACAGTGATTTACAAGGGCCTGGTGCTCCTGGCCACTGCAACAGCAGCAGTCAGGAAGGGCTGGATGGTAGAATCTGGTCCCCCAGCACCGCACCTGCCACTGGACAATCAATCCCTTCTTGTGGTCACAAGCACACCACCATCCACAATGGCAAGGACACCAGTGCAGTGCCCACTGGTAATCTCTGGCATTTACTTTCACCATGGATAATTAAACATACATAACCTATAATAATGCCAATTTGGTATTCAATACCTTTAAGATGAGTGGTCCACAGTTGTGACCATCACTTTGTCTGGGATGCTCCACAATTTTACTGTTCCAATCAGATGAGGATTTACTAGTTAATCGTTTCATGAAGTTTCTGAAATTGTTAGAGAGTACATTAGCAGACTGTATAAATGAGCTTTGCTTTCCGTTATTTCCCACTCTGGTTTCTGGACATAGATAAAAATCCATTCTCTCGCTTTTTACTTAGTCATTGAAATGACTTATTGCTCACATACAGACACACTTGTTTTCATATTATTGTCTCACACTTACACAGTGTGTCACCTGAGTTGCTGTGCCCCATGTTGATAATAACACATTCTCAATCATGCAACATGCTACTGTTTCGTGTGTGTCCACATTCTGTGAAGTCGGTGCCCAGAGTCACATCACACAAGTTCTCTCAAAGTCCATTATTAAGCACATTCAGTACAAGTACATGCTGTTTCAATGTTCATTTGTAGCTAATAGGAAGACATTATTCCCATTATTGTAACATTCCCTTTAAAAAAATTTCAATGGAACAGTTAGTGTCCACTGTGAAAGTAAGTATCTAATAAATCACCTCCAATTCCTCAGGCATGTTCTTTCATATCTGATCTCATCACACAAGGGGTCAATTATTAACAATTCCTTTTTTTTCATCAAGGCTATCTGTAAGTTTAAATATATTCATAAAATGTATTAGTAATGTGATTATTTCAAAAAATTAATACTAATTCATCAACAATCAGTATGAAATTAACATATTTTCGTTTGTAATGTAACAGTAACACACAACATATAAGCATATTGTGAAATCAATCAACTCTTTGCAGAATGTATTCTTCCATGTTACATGAACAATGTAAATTGACAGTACAAATTTATTTTTAACAATCACATTCCACTTTCCTTATGAATGCACTGAACTCCCTGAAAACCCGCAGCACGGGAAATTATATCACCACTACCATAGTTGTGTTCCAAATCTCTTATTTATTGCCACATTTATTGCCCATAATCCAGAAGCAAAATACAAACCATCTTACCGCAAGAACCCAATGACCTGGTGTGTGGTAAGGAAGCAGTAATATATCATTTTGAAGTAATTCACTCTGTTTTTATTTAAAAGAAATTTGAAATGTAAGTATAGTTTCCAGTGAGGCAAACCATGAGATATATATTATATTGTATTTCCCAAATTCATTACATGTATTACTATTAGACTATTCCCCCACATCAAACATATCATTGTATTTGCTGTCACACTGTGTTTAACTCAGTGACTGAAATTGTTTTTTTTTTCATTTTATGTAGGAAAGTGTGTTACATTTACCTTCAATTTCATTTGTGTTGCTCTGCCTGAGAGAATGGCAGTGGAAACTACTGATGAGATGGCTTGTACCTGTTGACAGTCAACAAAGCTATTACTGCATTAATAATTGTGGCACGTCAAGAACATAATGAATTTAATATAGACAGACATGAACGGATCCTTAGTGTTAGAAAGCAGATATGTATCTGTAAGAGAGTCCTATAGAAACAAAATGATTTGTAATCAATGTGCTCTGTCTTACTTCCTTTAAAAAGTGACTAAGCTGTTCGCATACTTGTGTTCAATTAATGGATCCACTGAACTGTACAGCAGAACTAATGTGGCCCTCTATTGTATATCCGATATGCACCTCCAAATACATTTTAGTAAATGCTTGACAGCAGTATATACACAGAAATGTTGAAAGTTCGGGTGTGTGTTGATATTTCAAGGGCATTTGGACTTAAATATGTTGTGTCATAAATTTCCCGTGATTGTTTATTTAGTGCATCAGTGTATTGTGTCCTGTATCACAGTAACTAGCCTACCTTTCCATCTGCTTTCTCAACTACACAGCTCAAAAATGCATCAATAACCTACAACACATGATGGAAGAAAAGCACAATTACGATGGTATTTGAGTAATCAATCACATCATCAAATACATGTTTACTAGTACTTAAATGTACCTCATCACTTATCCAGCTTCTTGGTTTCAGGCAATGAAATGAAGAGCCATATAATTTTATGTTTCTCACTTTGGCCTCTAGTCTCTCTGTGTGTTTGCTGGTCATTAACAATTTTACTAGGAAAAAAATATTAACACGTATTACATGCATGGTAATACAGTTTCCTTTTTCTCTGCTTTAATACTGTCAATGCCGCCACTTTGTACATGAAAACCTGTAATATAGTTCAAGTTATAAAGTATGTTAATGTGTTTAGCAAAGGTGCGGTATCCAATTACCTTTCAGAAACCATTGCTTGTCTTCCACTTCCTCTGTAAGCATGTCATCAAAGCTGTCATCAGCATCACTTGTATCATTGTTTGACACATCTTGCCCTATATATTCCTCTTTTTCTATTGCTGTGACCTCTATGTTTTCCATTTTGCTGTCAAGAGATACAGTGCCATCCACTTCTCTAATCTCTTCCGTGGGTGTTTCTGGTTCACTGTCACCAACTCCAATTTCAGTTCCAGTTTTTCCCTCTGATGTGCTTTCAGCAGCTAATGTTGTTGGTTCTTTTACTGGTTTTAAGTGTGCAATACTGTACATGGTTCCTAACTGTTTCCCTGATATGGTTTGTAATTTCACTCTCTTACCTTCAACACTCATAATTTTGTATGGTCCCCGATATTTAGATTCCAATACTCCTCCTTTTCTTGTTCTCTGTCTAGCATTCAGTAACAGAACAGAGTCCCCAACTTCAAATGTTATTTCCCCATATTTAGAAGTCTTTCTTTTAGCATAATGTCTTTGTTGTTTTTCTTGTGCTTTAGCAATGTTACTTAGGGCCAGCGCGATGTCAGCGTCATGTCTCGATTTCATATTCATGCTGTACTCTTTGCAGAAATCTTCCCCGAACATATCCAGATCTGGGATCTTTGTAAACAAATGGAGAAGTGGTTGTATTAGTAAAATGAAGGCACACAGAATGCCATATGTACATGAAAGGTGCTGGGAATAACATACACTTACCGTGTAATTATCTAAGACATCTTCTGGAAACACTGCGTCATCACAAAACATTAGTCGGAAAGGTGAAAATTTTGTTGTTGCATGTATTTTAGTTCGCAAAGAAAACAAAATGGGTTCAAGTAATTTATCCCAATTACTCCCATTGTTATCAACCATCTTCCGCAGTGCTCTGTAACAAAGGCACATTGATTTGATTGTTTAAGAAAAGAAAGTCACATGTACGGTCTTGTTTGAAACTGATCAGACACAATCAAAAAGGTGTAATACTCCTGCACCCACCACCCCGTGGCTGCACCTGGCTCACTGCGGGGGGGTTCTTGTTTGTAGGGGGAATGTGAATAGTTGTAGCTGCAACGGGGAAGCTTCGATTTACCTGCCCTTGCCCTGCTCACCTGGAAATTGCTGTGCACCAGTCGGGGGAGCAGCTGTGGGGAGGGGAACACCCAAGCTGTGTGGGGACGGGCTGGCGAAGGCTGCAGCAGGGTTTGAAGGAGTTGTGGGGCGGCTTGGCTCAGCTGGGATGGGGATGGGTGGAGGAGTGATTCTACAGGGCTGGTTGGGGGAGGGGAGTGCTGCCCACTGTCCTGTGCTAATTTTTGGTCGTCTGGGGTATACCAGCCTGGGGGTAGGGTCTACTGGGTGTCTACTACAGGTGTGTAATGGCTGTACCTTGGGTCAGCCCCCCTGCTTTAAAAAAAATTAAAAGTTTTCTTTACGTTGGTCTGTCTTTCTCTGGGTGTTGGGTCCTGGTGGGCACATTGGACTTGGGGGAGGGGGGCTAAGAGAGGCAAGGTGGGCACTGGCTGTGGTGGCTTCTGGTGGCACAGAGATGTTGTGGCTGATCAGTGCCTTCCAAGGCCTGTCGAGCTGAGCTGTGTGGGGCTGGAGTAAGGAGTGATGCCTCAGGGGATTGGGGCAGAATGAGATGAGTAGAGTTGGGGTGGGGCCTTGGGGAAAGGGGTGGACTGGGGGCAGGGCCTGGGCAGAGCCAGGTGTCTAGCCCCTGGCACATTGGAAAGTTGGTACCTGTGCTTTTTACAGTACTGAAGCTGTTAAATGATCAGTGAGGCTTGAATCACAAGAGCTGCAGCCTGATGTAGCTGAGAGTGCTGCCTTCAGGCTGGAGATGGGAAAGTTACAAGCTGTTGATTGGAGGAAGGGATAACTCAGTGGTTTGAGCATTGGCCTGCTAAAGCCAGGGTTGTAAGTTTAATCCTTAAGGTGGCCATTTAGGGATCTGGGGAAAAAATATGTCGGGGGATTAGTCCTGCTTTGAGCAGAGGGTTGGACTAGATGACCTCCTGAGGTCCCTTCCAACCCTGATATTCTATGGAATCAAACACTCTGTGTTACTGATTTGTATCACAGAACTTACTAGTTTTATTTGGATCACAGTCCCCACATCCCCCAAATGAGATCTGGGCCCTGCATAAAACATGAGGGATAATGTCCACCTTCAGTAGGTTGCAGTCAAAGTAGACAAGACAAACAAAGGGTGGGGAAGGGAAACTGAGGCACAGAGAGGGCAGTGACTTGTCCAAGGTCATGCATCAGGTCAGTGCCTGAACCAGAGCTGACAGCATCTGGACACCATGAAGCAGCAAGGCTGATTAGAAGCAAGTTTACAGCCATGTAACCAGTTTGTCTTGCATAAGGGTAACAATGCGCCTCATCACAATGGGAGTCAGGATCTGTAACAATATTGTATCTGGTTGCTCTTGGAGTGTCCTGCTGCTTCCTCAGCAGCATCTCCCTCCAGTATGTCTTTCCCATCTCAGTTGCAGTTTCTTTTCTAGTTTCAAAAGGCCACTCCCCAAATTCCCTGTTGAATCTGATCTCAAATCCACTCTGCCACAACAGAGTCCTGGCTGCAGTGCCCAGCCACCTGAAACAGCAGCAGAATGAAGGCGTGTGACTGATGGCTACAGATCTCCAGCCATGTGTTCTCCAGCAAAACAAGGAGCAGTGCGAGCCTTCCCATTAAGGAAAATAATTTCAGCTCACACCATCCAGCTGCAAGAACATACAAATTCCACAGTATAAGGCATTAAATAATGTAACATTGTATCCAGCTTTACGGCAGCCCCTGTAACAAGCCACATCCCTGGCAAACACTCCTTTCTCACCACAGCTGGATTTCCATTTCTGGTCCCAAGTGGCTGATCCCCAGACTCTCCCAGGCCCCCTCTCTCTGTCCCCAGATCCCCTCCTGCAGCCAGACTGGAGAAGTGGCCTGAGAGCCTTGGAGACAGGAGATCTCTGGTTAGCCCATCACTGTACAGCACAGGAGCCCCAGTGCTCCGACGCAATAGGCACTTCTCAGCCCTAGGACTCAGTTGCAAAAAACCACAGCATGGGGATTGCTCAACTCTGTGACTCAGCAAACCCACCAGGACATGTCTGAGCAAGTGTGTTATAGGCACAAGGGCTAAGGCTATAAAACGGGGGACAGTGGCATCATGCTTTTGCCTTTCTCCTCCCCCATCTATGCTGGAAGCAACAAAAATGCTGATAAGACAAAAACTTCAACTGAGGAGACTGGTCCAGGCTCAAAGGTGAAGCCTGTGTATTAAGACCTGTAACATCCAGTGGGGTGAGAAAATTGCTTGAGCTAAATACTGCCTAGTGTAATAAGGTTTAGGATTTAGATCATATGTTTTTATCTTTTATTTTCCTTGCTAACTGTCTCCAACCTTTTATGCCTACCACTTCTAATCAGTTAAAGTCTATCTTTCTGCAGTTAATAAATCTATTTCTTTTATATTTTACGTACAACAGTGTGCTTTGGTTGAAGTGCTTGGGAAATCTCAGCTCAGGTATAAAGGCTGGTGCACGTCCTCTCCACACTGAGGGAGGGGCAGACTGGGCAATAAACTTACATTGAGGTGCAAGGCTGGGGAGCTGGGGGATATTTCCTGGTGCCTTTCTCTGTGTGATTTGTGAGTGGCTCTGGGAGGATTCAGGGAATCTAGCTGGATGTGGGGCTCCACCTACTATTGTGCTGAGTGATAACTGCTCCCAATGGGGTTTACTGCTTCAAAGCATTATGAGAAATAGCCCAGGCTGGAGACATAAGGGGCCGCAGTGGCACCCTGGATCCAGTTTGTACCCCGGGGATCCTGTCACAAGGAGAGCACTATGTCTGCTGACCAATCAGAACTTAGAACTAACAACTAACGTGGTTTGGTCCCTGTGTGATTTTACCTGAGCTGGTCTGGGCTTTAACCTTCAACCTTAGAGAAATAAAGACACTCCCTTCACCATAAACTCCAGTGGAGCAGGACAAAGGTTGTTTATTACTGAAGTAATGAAAAGGGGAGTTTCCATTTGGGGCATGAGATGAAAAATATAATGGTTATTATGACTGTATTAGACAGGGCTGAATTAACTTTGTGGGCCCAGCGCTAAACATATTTGTGGGGTCCCTGAGGAATGAAGGGGCCGGGGAAACAGCAGGCAGGGTGGATTTGATTTACATCACTAGTCAGGAAGACTTGATTTAATCATGATTTTCTACATACAAGTGCATTCTTGTTCATTGTTATAACCTTAATACATTTCTTCACAATGCAGAGATAGATGTAGGTTTCATTTTTGGAAGGTACACACTATACGTTTTTAACAGTGATTTATTTTGAAAACTTTTCATATGAGTTTTACAGCCGTATCACAAAACGAATGATTGTTTGATTATTTCATTTACCAAAGGTAATTGAAGCAGATATTTATGAAGTCACTGGGAGGTGAACTATCGCCAATTCAACAGGTTAATCATTAATATTTGGAGGATTTTCTTGCCAGGCTGTCTTAGGAGGACAGCATCACCAAACAGACATTTAAATTGCTTTATTTAATAAAACAACAACATTAAGTATTCTGGATTTTTTCTTCAACAGCAAACATAATATTTTAACCAAAAAAGCATATGTCCTTCGCTTCTCATATTTATCTCTAGACTTCTCCTTGTCCAGATCTATTCCACTCTCAACAATCTTCTATTCATTGAACTTTTTGAAACTTTGCACTTTTTGAGAGAGGTAAGGGATTGACTCTGTGTACACAAATTTGCAGAGGAACAATAGAAGTGAGATCTGTTATTTCTCACCTCTGTATATTTTATTTATTTATTTAAAATATTTTTGCTGTTAACAAGCATGTTACCTCTGGAGACACAAATCCACAGTTTGAGAACTGCAAAGCTAAGCATCTCTGATGGTATTTTCTAGACTGAGCCCTGAGTCCCATTGGGTAGATATAAACATTAACCTAAATAATCTATACAGAAGCCTGTGGATCCCCATAATATTGGGTCCCTAATCCATGAACTATTGGAACTCATTTGCAAAACTTTTCTTAAACATTACATGAATATATTGTCTCATACTATAGAATTAGAATTTATAATCCCTGTTCTATGATAAGATACCTTTGAGCTATAATGTATCTTAACTAAAACTATCTTTAGATAGGTTTTGTCCTCAAAAAGCATTTTATCAAAAAAATCCAATTTAAATAAAAGGAAATCAAATTTTTAATTTTTTTTTAATAATTGATTTTTATCCACCCTGACAGTGGGGCACGGTGGGAGGGAAGGATTGATCCCCAGCTGGAGCAAGGCAGGGGTCAGGGGCAAAATGAGCACAGTGGGGCATGGGGGGGAGGATTAGTCCCTACTACCTGGAGAAGACAGAGGATGGGGGCAAAAGCACAATGGGGCAAGATCTTGGATTGGTCCCTGGAGAGAGGGAGGTGCCAGGGGTAAACTGCAAACACAGCAGGGCTTGGGAGAGGTAAACAGGATCTCCACTGCCCATATAGAGCAGGTCTCCCTTCTTCCTGGTCTTAGACTCCCCTTCCTCTGCTGCAGAGGAGCTGAACGGCAGGCAGGGACTCTGTCCCCTCCACTCCACTCCACTCCTGGTGGCTGGTTGACAGTCCCTGGCTTCAGGCTTCCCAACCCCGGGGGATCCCAAAGCAGCACCATCCATCACCCGCAGCCCGGAGGAGCAGCACAGCAGTAGCTGAGGGCTCCTCTCTGCCCCTCCTTCCCCAGGCTAGTTCCCAGTGACAGGGTGGGGCGGGAGATGAAAGAAGCCCTCAGCTGCAGGGGCGGCTCTAGGCATTTTGCCACCCCAAGCACGGCAGGCAGGCTGCCTTCAACAATTTGCCTGCGGACAGGACCGGCTTTAGGAAGTGCGGGGCCCAATTCAAACATTTTTGGCGGGGCCCTGGCAGGGATGACTTTAAAAAAAAAGTGGAAAAAAAAAAGCTTTTCATTTCTTTCATGTATTATTTACTTTCCATAACTATATGAATAATAAAATTATGTTATGTACAGTGCATCATATATGCTGTTGATTGGCTATTAATGACTACCATTTCACATGTGTGGGTCCCCGCCACTCCCTGGGGGTGTGCACATATATTGGTCCCAGCTGCTCCCTGCCCCCCTCATTGAAGCAGGTGCATAGGGTTACTGCCCTGGAAACTGCAGGGCAGCAGTGGACATGGGGCTGGCTGGAGGCAGGGCAGGGGCTGACTGGAGGTAGGGTCTGGCTGTAGGCAGGGCAAGGGGTGTGGGGCTGGTTAGAGACAGGGAGTGTGGGGCGTGCTGGCTTCAGGTAGGGCCGCAGGGGGGTGCAGCAGGGGTTTGCAGGGCTGGAGACAGCAGAGTGTGGAACTGGCTGGCTTCAGGCAGTGGGGTGCAGCAGGGGTTGACTGGAGACAGGGCAGAGGGTGCGGGCTGGGCAGGGTGTGCAGGGCTGGTGCAGGCAGCAGTGTGTGGGGGGCTGGCTGGCTTTGGGCAGGGCTGCAGGGGTGTGTGGCAGGAGTTGGCTGGAGACAGGACGGGGGTTTGGCAGGGTGTCACGGAGTGTGGGGGAGTCCGGCCCTGCACCCCTCTTCCTGGGACCCACAGTGACTCTCAGCCAGCCAGTAAAACAGAAGGTTTATTGGACAACAGGAACACAGGTTACAGCAGTGCTTGCAGGCACAGTCAGGACCCCTCCACCGAGTCCTTCTGGGCTTTCAGGGTGCTTGGATCCTAGCTAGGATACCCTGAATTCTGCCCACACAGCCCCAAGCCCAAACTCAAACTGCTTCCCTCCTGCCACTCCCTTCCTTTGTTCCCCTTCCCTGGCAAAGGTGTTGACCTTTCCCCTCCCTCACCTAGCTCAGGTTACAGGCCCTGGCATCGTCCATCCCCTAAAGTCCTCCCCTGCTCTCCCACTCCCCACACAGACAGTCCCTACTGCATCACACAGGGGTTGGCTGTGGGCAAGGGGTGCAGAGTTGGCTGCAAGCAGGGGGGGGCTGGACTGGTGTGGGCAGGTCAGAGGGTGCAGCAGAGGCAGCTGGAACCCCAGCCCTTTAAGTAGCCCCCAAACCCCCTTCTACCCACCCCGGACCTTTCAAATAGCCGCGGGAGCGCTGGGGAATGCATAGGGGAGGCGGGGCTCCGGCGGCTATTTAAAGGACTGGGGTGGCAAAGGCAGCTGGAGCCCCGGGCCCTTTAAATAGCCCCCAGAGCCCCTCACTGCCCCAGGGCTCTGGGGGCTATTTAAAGGGCCCAGAGCTCCAGCCGGGGTCACGGGGCTTGTCGCTCTCCAGCCGGAGCGGCCAGGCTTGCCGCACTCCGACTGGAGCGTGGCTAGCCCCGCGGCCTCGCTCTCCCGGCCGGAGCGCGCCAAGCCCCGCCGCCCCGCTCTCCGGGCTGGAGCCCCGGCCGGAGCGCGGCAAGCCCCGCCGCCCCGCTCTCCAGGCTGGAGCCCCGGCCGGAGCGTGGCAAGCCCCGCCGCCCTGGCTGGAGCTCTAGCTGGGAGAGCGGGGCTGCGCCGCGCTCCAGCCGGCGCTTCGCTCAAAGGAGTGGGACCACGGAAGACCCCGGAGCAGACCGCAGCCGGGGACCGGGGTAAGTTAAAAAAAAATATTAAAAAGGTGCCTAAGGCGCGGGGCCCTCTTAGGCGCGGGCCCAATTCCCTGGAATCGGTCGAATCGGCCTAAAGCCGGCCCTGCCTGCGGAGGGTCAGCTGGTCCCGTGGCTTTGGTGGACCTCTCACAGGCATGCCTCCGGAGGGTCTGCTGAAGCCACGGGACCAGCGGACCCTCCACAGGCAAGCCGCCGAAGGCAGCCTGCCTGCCGCCCTCACGGCGACCAGCAGAGCGCCCCCACGGCTTGCCGCCCCAAGCACACGCTTGGCATGCTGTGGCCTGGAGCCACCCCTGCTCAGCTGGCCAGCTGAGAGGAGGAGCAACTGTGGGTGGGGTGGGGGGAGGAGGAGAAGCCCAGGGTCCCAGTTGTCAGGGAAGGGGCTGGGAGGCAGCAGGAGTGGAGCGCTGGCCAAGGGGCCCCTTGCTGTGTGTGGGCCCGATGCGATTACAAATTCAGTACTGCTCCTACAGGATTGGGCCTCACAGGCAAGAGAGGCTTTCCTCTGTCTGCCTTCTCCTTTGAGGGTCCTTCTGGGGTTTACACATGAGGTAGATGTTTGGACACCTAGAGTTAGGCAGCAGCAGTGCTCAAACTCAGCAAAAGAAAATTTTAAGAACCGTGGGAAGTAACCATAGAAACGTTGATGCTGAGTGAGCTTAGGTGTCTGCAGAGTTAGAGGCTGCCAGGCAGAGGTTTTCTGGATTTCAGTGGGGTGTGAAGAGGTGGGGCAGAGCAGGAACAGGAAGAGGTGGGGCCAGAGTGAGGCCTTAGAGGAAGGGGTGGAGTGGGGACAGAGTGGGGGTTGAGCACCCCCAGGGAAATTCGAAAGCTGGTGCCTCCGGACATTGTTATTGGAGAGTGTCCACTAAGCAGTCTGGAAATTCTCATGGGCACAGTCAGCTGCAAGTGACATGGGCTGAGGGATTCATCTCTCCAGCCTCCCCATCACAGCTCCTGGAGGCCACTTCTGTGGGCCAAAAATAACTGCATGTCACGTGTGTCTGACTAATGCCTGCAATTCCCAGGCAATCCGTTCACCAGTACAAACCTCAGCATCAGTGAGATCCTCTGCCTGAGCCCATCTACCATACTTGACGGACTATGGCTGCAAAGAAGCAGCAAGTCTTGTCAGAAGCAAGTTTACAACCATGTGAGCAGTTTCCCATACAGAACAGTAACAATGTATCTTATCACCATACTAGTCAGGATCTTAACAATATAGTATCCGGTTGCTCATGAAGTAACCAGCGGCTTCCCCAGCAGCATCTCTGCCCACCAGGCCTTTCCCATCGCAGCTGCAGCTCCTGTTCTGGTTCCAGAAGGCCACTCTCCAGATTCCTTATTGATTCTCATCTCAGATCCACTCTGCCACAATAGAGTCCTGGCTGCAGTGCCCAGCCACAGCACACAGCAGCAGAATGAAGGCGTGTGACTGATGGCTACAGATCTCCAGCCATGCATTCTCCAGCAAAACACGGAGCAGTGCCAGCCTTCCCCTTAAGGAAAATAATTTCATCTCACACCATCCAGCTGCAAGAACATAAGAATTCCCCAGTGCACTGCATTAACTAGCTGCAAAATTGTATCTAGCTGTACAGTAGCCCATTTAACCAGCCACATCCCTGGCAAGCTCTCCTTTCTCACCACAGCTGGATTTCCATTTCTAGTCCCACGTGGCAGCTCCCCAGACACTCCCAAGCCCCCTCTGTGTCTCTAGATCCCCTCCTGCAGCCAAGCTTGACAAATGGCCTGAGAGCCTTGGGGACAGGAGATCTCTGGTTAGCCCATTCCCTGTACAGCGCAGGAGCCCCAGCGCCAGCTCCCCTCACACCTGCTGCCATCTGCAGAGACCCAGGAGTCCCCGGGAGCTGGGGAGACTGCAGGGAAACAGAAGCAGTGTCTGGTGCCTCTTGACTGTGATCACAGTATCTGCCGAGCCTGCTGTGACATTATATGATTATCTCATGAAAATGTGCCACATGGCCACAAAAGGTTAACTAACCCATAGGCTGACATGACCCATGGTCAACCTTTAAAGGCTTGTTAGGAAGCTGGGTAAATAAGAGTTGGGCTCTCCCATTTGGTTAGAATAGCACTTTGAAATACAAGCCTGCATTGGTAGAGCACTAGAATGGCAGTTGTTTGCTCAGGTCTTGAAATGTAAACCAGGGGTTCTTAACCTTGGGCCTTGCCCCCAGCTTGTTCAGGGAAAGCCTGAGCATCTGGAGGTTTGGCGATTTGCCATTCCCAGACAATGGGAGTTTCAAGTGAGCCTGAACTAGAAACATCCCAGATGCCAACACAGGGCCAGGGGTCCAAGAGTCAGAGATCACAATGTAACTCAGTGTGTGTGTTGCTGAAATGTGAATGACGATTGTTCTTTGCAGACTCACAGACACATTGATATTAGAGATGGAAAAGTCCCATTAGCTCAATGAAACCATGGCCCTGGAACCCCAAGTGGATGGCAAGTGGTCCTGAGATTTTATTAAATCTCTCTCTCCTCTCTCTTTCCTCTAGGATGTCAGAAGCACCTTGACCAGGTGTGTGGCTCTCTATCACTTAGCAATGCCGGGAAAGAGCGTTTCTGAGTAAGGAAATTGCTGGCAGTTGTTTGTTTCTACCATGTTCAGGGCACAGAAATGTGTGGACGTTGTTTGTAAATAATAAAGATTGCACCAAAGAAATAATCCATTTCTTCCGCCAATGAAAGAACCTAGAATGCCCCAAACACTGGCTAACTGCTCAGGTCAAAGGATCAGTGGTACAAACTGAGTCAGAATCTAGACCTATGGTGGCGAATGCATTGGTGGGAAACATTTGCGGGGAGCTCCAGCAGCAAAGAGCCTGTGCAGAGGAGCAATTGTTGCTAACTGTGGACTTGAGCATGCCTGGCTTTGTGTGCCAAGCAGTCCCCATTGTCCCTTTTCTCCAGCCTGATACTCCTCTGCCCAGAGTCAGACAAAACCCAAACTAGGATCCATGTCTCATATTTCCCCCCAGCAGAACCAGTCCACACATATAGTGATGATGGGCTCAGTATTGGCCCAAGGAGAAAAAAGGACAGGAAGAGCCTGGGGCAGCTGGAGGGGGGGAAGGAGAGTGGGTAGGATTGTTACACATTTTAAACCTGTAAACCTTCTTTCCAGCTCTTAGCTGGTATTTTGAAGGGGCTGGGTTGTAACCTTTAGACTGCAAAGTCATAAAGCATAGAGCATTTACCATAAAATCACCCTTCAGCTCAAGGGTTGCTCCTCCAGATTAATGAGCTGTTTATGGTTTCCTGCCTTGTCACTAACACACACCAGCTGCCTCTGACCTTAACCCAGGGAGCCCCTGTAGCCTGGCTGGTCCCAGGTGGGTGGTTAGATGTTCAGCAAGACACAGCCAAGCCAAGGCTCCTTGCACACACATTGTCACTGAAATCACTCAATGGGGTTTAGTTCCCACCTTGTGTTGTTCCAGTGCAAGTCTGTAAGTGACTGTGGACACCCGCACTGTGAATTAAGAATGGCCTGGTTCGACTGAGGGCACATCTACACAGCACCTGGGAGATGTGATTCCCAGCTTGGGTACATGTACACATGCTGACTGCTGGTTCAACCACACTACCAAGAGCAATGTGGCCACAGTGCCAAGGGGGGTGGCTTGGACTAGCTGCACGAGGAGAGTCCTGCCTGACCCCTGCCTGGACACATGCTGTGTAGTAAGACCCTGAGTTTAAGTTTTTGTGATCTTGTTTGTATCCATCCCACCTTTTCCTTTCCTTCCCTTTCTGCTCCTTTACACCCCTCTCCTGGCCTAGGTAGTTCCTTCTTTCCTTATCTTTCTCCTGCTCCTTCTCCCGGACTCTCCTTTCTCTTCACCTCATTCTGCACGGGTGCAGCTGATAAGAGGTGGGGCAGGGACTGCCCATGATCAGCAAAACCATTTCTGATGCAGAGAGAACAGAAGCCGAGAGATCCCAGCAGCCATGGCCTCAGCGACTCCGGTACGGGAAATCCAAGAGGAAATCAAATGTCCTGTCTGCCTGGAATATCTGACGAACCCAGTGACCATACACTGTGGGCACAATTTCTGCCGAGGCTGCATCACTCGGTACTGTGAGACATGGCCAGAGGTGGGCTCTGACCCTTTGTGCTGCCCCAGCTGCAGAGCCCGAATCCCACAAGGGTCTCTTCGGAATAACACTCAGCTAGCAAATATAGTGCAAAAAATCAAACAATTGCATTTCAAATCAGGAAATGAGACTCTGTGTGAGAGACACGGCAAAGCCCTGGATCTGTTCTGTGAAGAGGACGGGGAAGCCGTGTGTGTGGCTTGTGAGAGATCCCCAGAGCACAGATCTCACCTGGTGCTTCTCATGAAGGAGGCTGCCCAGAAATACAAGGTAGGACACACTCTGGATCCAGGTTAATTCAATCCTTCCCTTTTCAGACTCAGTCACTCAGAGCCACAGAATCTCCCAGTTTCCCAGATTTTCTCCCCTGTTCTCTGGCTCCACCTAAGTCTCTCCCCTGCAGGCTCCTTCCTCTGGACAGGTGCAGGGAGCCTTGGCCACGGATGGCACCCAGCCTATCAACCCCACATTGTTCATTAGGGAGAGGTGGGCACTAGATCTCTGTGTGAGGCATTTTCCTCGCACACAGGACTGAAGCAAGATGCAGGGAGGCACTCCCAGCAGGGTATTCACATGAATAATGAACAAATCAGCCCTCACTCTGCTGAATGGAACATACAGGCTCTGGGACAGAGAGGGCCAAGGGGTCATGGCTTTCCCACTTTTCCCCACAGCCCAGCTCCTTGCCTCTCCTCTTCCCCCTAAGGCCCCACCCAGATTGGAAGCTGGAGCCCAGCCTGAGTAAGCCTAGGGAGCCCAAGCATCTGTGGGGAGCCACAGACTCTCTACCTATCCAGAGCAGGTTGAGGGTCCATGGCTCCCCACAGGTGCCAGTGTAGCTCTTCTTCTGACCCAGCTCCAGCTTCCAGCTTGGCCCGAGTGGAGGTTGGGACTCAGGAACCAAAGAGCCACAGCCAGGCCATGGTAAGAGCTGCGGGCAGCTGCGGGGAGCCACAGACCCTCTACTTGCCCAGGGCAGGGAGCCTGGGGGCCAAGGACATGGGCTGTGGGCTGCTCTCAGATCCCCCCAACCCTGGGCAGATAGAGGGACCTGGGCTCCGCAACTCAGCTCCAGCTTCTGGGTTGGCTGGGTACAGGGCCTTTGGGGAAGAGGCAGGCAGGGCACAGGCACAGAGGGGGCAGGGCCTCATGGCACCTCCAATTTTAGGAAGAATCTTTCACCCCTGATGGAACATATCTACAGAAGTGGGTTTAAGCACTGGTACTATGGGTTCTTCTCTAGGGACCCAACTCTGGAGTCACATGATTAAAACAGAACTTCAGGTTTCATAATAATAAAAATCAGCAACCAAAAAGTAACTTTCTAGCCCATATGATGGAAAAGAAAAGTATGAGTGAGTTATAACTTTCAAGCCTAACTGATATAGTGTTGCATGCCTGAGTCTGCAGAGAGCCTGAGCCAATAGCTCTGGGAAGAGGTTACTGCCCCACGGATCTCAATAGGGTGTTCACTCCAAGAACTATTGTTCTGGGGGCCCCAGCCACCACTCCTCATGTGGTGGGGAAAGGGCTCAGCTGGCAGTGGGCCACTCTGCTGTTTTCTTCCTCCCTCCACAACTGGCAGGGACAGTGCTGCTACCAGGGGGAGTGCTGCCTCCTTGCTGCTGAGTGTCCCCACCACATTCATCTCGAGAAATCTGGAGGGCATGTGACCCCACATGCCTCCACCACACGTTGCCTTTTTAGCCTTGGGTAGACCTGGAGCAGCGGGGTGATGTGTGCAGAAGGGGGGGAAGAAGGCACTGGACCCAGTTCACCATCCCAAGAAAATAAACATGATACACTAATCTGGGCAGGCAGCTTACATGTACTGAGGTCCCTGCCCCAACCATCTTGCAGTCTATAAAGGTGAGGAGAGACACATTCCCCCTCCCCACCAAGTGGAACGCTGTGACCTCATTTTCCTCTTCTGTTCTGTAATACTAACGAATTAATAAATACCAGGAAAGCTTGGATAATTCAGGTCTTTCTCCAATTACTAAAAAGCCTGAACTTGAACTGGTAACAAGTCAGAATATGACACACCCCCAGTTTTCATTCTTAGATTTCTTTTCTTTGGTGGCCCTAATGTCATGAACCCATTAGGACCAACAGTTAAATAGGGTTTGGGTGGGAAAACATCCCCCTACACACACCGCTCAAACTGGAAATGAAACCTCCCAAACCATCTCTGTTTCTACAGGAAAAAGTCCAGGCCCATTTGAAGACTCTGAGGGAAGAGAGAGAAAAGCTCCTGGAATCTAAAGTGACTGGGAAGGGGAAAAGCCAGTATTTGGTAGGTGCCTCTTGTTACTGACCTGCAAAGACTTGTGGTGAGAGGTCTGTTTGCAGGCAGGTTTCTCTGTGGTGTTGGTAAATGTGGGCGTGTCGTGTTTCTCCATGATCATGGATTTTTTTTTGTTAGATTCAGATGCAGAATCTAGACTTCCATTTCAGTGACTGTGTTAATTTCTACCTCTTGTGGCTTACCCTGTGTCTGCATCATTTCTTGCATTATTGAATCATTTGATTCTTTTTTCCCCTGGAACTTCTGTCAGCGTAATCCTGAGTCCTGCCTTCTACTGCTCAGGATCTCCATGCTCAGGGTTCATTGATAACGCAAAGTCTTAACCATGTCAGACATGGAAACATCCCTTTTCAGAGACGTGGAGATAAATGAAAAAAGGTGTGAGGGAAACTTTCTCTGGTAACCCAGGGCTGCCCAGAGGATTCCGGGGGCCTGGAGTCTTCAGGAGCGGGGGGCCCCGCTTCGGCAGTAATTCGGCAGCGGGGGTCCTTCCACTCTGGGACCCACCGCCAAAGTGCCCTGAAGACCCGCGGTGGGCCCCCCCCCCACCGAATTACCGCCAAAGTGGGACCCAGCACTTGAACTGCAGGTCCTGCTTCGGCAGTAATTCGGCGGCAGAGGGTGTCCTTCTGCCCCGGGGCGGAAGGACCCCCCGCAGCCAAAGACCTGGAGCGGAAGAAGCTCCAGGGCCCCGGGCCCTGCGAGAGTTTTCCAGGGCCCCTGGAGGAAGGACTCCACTCCAGGGACCTCAAAAAACTCTTGTGGGGGACCCTGCGGGGCCCGGGGCCTGAGGCAAATTGCCCCACTTGACCCCCCTCTGGGTAGCCCTGTGGTAACCACAGGGTAGAGTCAAATGTCAGAAACCTTAAGGTTTACAAAGAAATTTTCCCTCCTGCACACTCAGCACTCCGTGAAAGCCCACCCCCCCATCCACCCCTCCCCCAGGCTGCCTCCATGTCCCTGACCAGCCCTTCCCCTGTTGCTTTACAGAAACAGATAGAAAAGAAGAGGCAGCAAATTGTGGCTGATTTTCAGCAACTGCACCAATCCCTGAAGGAACAAGAGCAGCTTCTGCTGGCCCCGCTGGAAAAGCTGGAGAAGGAGATGACGAAGATACAGAATGAAAATATCACCAAAGTCTCAGAGGAGATTTCCCGTCTCAGCAAGCTGATCAGTGAGCTGGAGGGGAAGTGTCAGAAGCCATCCAGGGAATTTCTGCAGGTGAGACTGAGTTAGAAATACTCCAGATCCCCCAAAAGAGACAGGACAGCTCCTAAAACATGGGCACGGGAGTCCAGCAGTCAGAGATCACTGTGTGACTCCGTGTGTGCATTGTTGAAATGTGAATGACTATTATGCATTGCAAAGTCACAGGCACACTAGAGATAGAAAAGACTCATTCCTTAGGGAATCCATGGCTCTGGAACCAGGGCAGAGCCTCTCTTCCCCATACTTGCAAAATCCCTTCTTTGGAATTTGAAGTGTGTGTCAGGTGAGACTGAAATTCTTTCTCTTTCTCTTCAGGACATCAGAAGCACCTTGTCCAGGTAACATGGCTCTCTCACTCCCCCTTACACTTCACAATGCTGGGGAAGAGCTTGGAGACAATATTAGCACCGCATCTCCACAGGACTCCACAGCATAAGAATGGCCACACTGGGTCAGATCAAAGGTCCATGTAGCCCTGTGTCCTGTCTTCCGACAGTGGCCAGTGCCAGGTGCCCCAGAGGGAATGAACAGAACAGGGAATCACCAAGTGATCCATTCCCTGTCGCTCATCCCCAGCTTCTGGCAAACAGAGACTAGGGACACCATCCCTGCCAAAATGTGTGGGTAAGGTCACACATTGGATACAAAATTCTCAGGTAAACTTTATTCTGAGGTTCTCACCCTTTTATAGAAGACTTTGGAATTATCCATTTAGTGGGAAAGACTGACCTCAAGTATTCCCTTGAGATGTCACATCCCTGGGGGACTGGCTGCCTCAGGACTATGAGGATGGAATATGGGCCTGTCATTGCATTGTCTTTCCCACCTGAGGATTGTTTGGAGACCTGTGTGGAATGAGCTGGGGAGGGGGGTGTTGGTGTCTCAGTTTTTAGTAGACAGATTTCTACAACATTAAACAGGGGAACCTACTGGCCCTCAGATCAAGGAGGAAATTAGCCATAGGGACTCAATTCCCCTTGTATCTCCAGAACTGGTCTCTCCAGGCCAGAGTTAAACGGAATCTTCAGAGGGAAGGTTTGACTGGCAGAGACTGAACTACACCTGCTCTGAGGCTGGGAGAAGCAGAGGAATTCTAACTCCAGGCCCATTAGAGCAGCAGCTTTCACTGACAACAAATTATAAAGTGTCACTAAGTAAAATGTAACCATGTGAAATTATTTCTCTCCAGGTGTGAGAAGGGGAAGTTCCAGCAGCCAGTGGAGATTTCTCCTGAACTGGAGAAGAGACTGAGCGATTTGTCCCAGAAAACTCTTGCTCTCATGGAGCCTCTGAGGAAGTTCAAAGGTAACTAGAAGGGATCTAGAGTGGAAATTGGGAAAAGCTTTTGTGGCTGTGAGAGGAGAATGGCTCTTGGCAATTGGCTCATAGTTAGATGATGCTTCTACTTAATTCTTGGGTGAGAATGCCTCACAGTTGGGGTCCAAGTCACAGTGGGTATGTCTACACTACGGGATTATTCCGATTTTACATAAACCAGTTTTGTAAAACAGATTGTATAAAGTCGAGTGCACGTGGCCACACTAAGCACATTAATTCGGCGGTGTGCGTCCATGGTCCGAGGCTAGCGTCGATTTCCGGAGCATTGCACTGTGGGTAGCTATTCCATAGCTATCCCATCGTTCCCGCAGTCTCCCCTGCCCCTTGGAATTCTGGGTTGAGATCCCAGTGCCTGATGGGGCAAAAATCATTGTCGCGGGTGGTTCTGGGTAAATGTCGTCAGTCATTCCTTCCTCCAGGAAAGCAACGGCAGACAATCATTTCGTGCCCTTTTTCCCTGGATTGCCCTGGCAGATGCCATAGCACGGCAACCATGGAGCCCATTTTGCCTTTTGTCACTGTCACCATATGTGTACTGGATGCCGCTGACAGAGGCGATACTGCAGCGCTACACAGCAGTATTCATTTGGTTTTGCATGATAGTGGAGATGGTTATCAGTTGTTCTGTACTGTCCACTCACTCACTCACTCACTTACGCCCGTCACCCCAAGCGGGGTATGGGCTGCCAACAACAGATCTCCAGAGTCTTCTATCCTGGGCCATTCTGCCATTGTAAATTGGCAATGAGATGATGGTTATTTGTCATTCTGTACTGTCTGCTGCTATCATGGGTGCCCCTGGCTGAGCTCGGCCGGGGGCGCAAAGGCAAAACTGGGAATGACTCCCCGAGTCAATCTCTCCTTTATGGTATCTAAAAATAGAGTCAGTCCTGCCTAGAATATGGGGCAAGTGTACTAGAGAACCAGTGTATCAGAGAGCACAGCTGCTCCATGTCAGATCCTGCAGAGATGATGAGCTGCATGCCATTCACGGGGGTGCCCCTGCAACAACCCCACCCGTTGCTTCCCTCCTCCCCCAACCTTCCTGGGCTACCGTGGCAGTGTCCCCCCCCCATTTGTGTGATGAAGTAATAAAGAATGCATGAATAAGAAACACTGAGTTTTTAGTGAGATAAAATGAGGGGGAGGCAGCCTCCAGCTGCTTTGATAGTCCAGGCAGGACATTAAGCCGTATCGGGGAGAGGAGCCCAGCATCCCACTGCTATGATAGTCCAGGCAAGACAGAATCTTTTCTTTACACATGAAAGGGAGGGGGCTGACGGAAGCTCAGCCCCCAGTTGCTATGATGAGGACAGTTACCAGCCATTCTGTACTATCTACTGCGAATGACAGGAATCATTCCTATTTTTACCCAGGCACCCCCAGCCAGCCTCACCTGAGGCCGGCCAGGAGCACTCACGGGCTGACAACAAGCACGGCTAGCAGTCCTACTGCATCATGTGCCACCGGGGAGAGGAGGGGAGGGGAGAGGATACTGCTCTTCATTGCTGCAGCATCGCGTCTACCAGCAGCATGCAGTAGACATAGAGTGACATTGAAAAAAGTCAAGAAACGATTTTTTTCCCTTTTCTTTCACGGGGGCGGGGAGGGTGTACATTGATGAGCTATACCCTGAACCACCCCGGACAATGTGTTTGAACCTACAGGCATTGGGAGCTCAGCCAAGAATGCAAATACTTTTCGGAGACTGCTGGGGACTGTGGGATAGCTGGATACCTCAGTACCCCCTCCCTCCCTCCATGAGTGTCCATTTGATTCTTTGGCTTTCCGTTATGCTTGTCACACAGCACTGTGGTGTGGACTCTGTATCATAGCCTGGAGATTTTTTTCAAATGCTTTGGCATTCCGTCTTCTGTAACGGAGCTCTGATAGAACAGATTTGTCTCCCCATACAGCGGTCAGATCCAGTATCTCCCGTACGGTCCATGCTGGAGCTCTTTTTGGATTTGGGACTGCATCGCCACCCGTGCTGATCAGAGCTCTACACTGGGCAAACAGGAAATGCAATTCAAAAGTTCATGGGGCTTTTCATGTTTACCTAGCCAGTGCATCTGAGTTCGGATTGCTGTGCAGAGTGGTCACAATAGTGCACTGTGGGATACCGCCTGGAGGCCAATACCGTCGATTTGTGGCCACACTAACCCTAATCTGATATGGTAATACCGATTTTAGCGCTACTCCTCTCGTTGGGGAGGAGTACAGAAACCGATTTAAAGAGCCCTTTATATCGATATAAAGAGCCTCATTGTGTGGACGGGTACAGAGTTAAATCGGTTTAACGCTGCTAAAATCTGTTTAAACGCATAGTGTAGACCTGATTAATTCAGACCTTTGTTTCTACCAAAAGCCTGCCTTGCCATTACAGTTACTGTTAAAGTAAGAAATGACAAACATACAGAAAGAAGAACTAGCCAGTTATCTTCTCCTGGGGCATAGGCAGGTCACAGTGAATTTCTCCTACGAAGCTCTGAGAACCCCTTACAATGTCTGACATATTATACGTGTCCAAGTGATATATGTATTAGTTCTTTTCCAATCATCTTTGAGTGTTATGAATATTAAATAGCATATATAACTCATACAATACACATACATGAACTTTCTAATTGGCAGGTCTTTGGATGTCCAAGTTATATTCATGTTATTGTTCTCTTTTCTGATTGAAATATTATTAAGACTCAGATTTCATCTCAGATTTTTTTAGTAAAGATCACAGAAAGGTCCCGAGCAATAAACAAAACTTCATGGAAGCCTGTGACCTGTCTATAATTTTTACTAAAAATATCCCTGACAAAATTGGGAAGAAGGAGGGTCCAGCACCCACAGTGACTGGGGACTCTGGGGTCCCCTACCCCTCCCCACCCCCACAGCAGTTGGGAGCGCCGAGGCATCTGCTGCAGCTAGGAACTGCTGAGGGCCTGCTGCCAGCAGCAGCTGAGAGCTGCAAAGCTCCTTGCTGATCTCCATGACATAATAAACCTTATTTCTTACCACTGATTATGAACAGGTCATTTTCAAACTTGTCTCCATATAGCAGTTTTTAGACTTTGCTAACTGCTCCTGGACAGTACATTTTGGGGGGGTGTTGTCTTTAACCTCTTTGTGTGATCAAAACATCTTTGTCCCACAGAACAACTTATGAACACATCACTTCATAACAAAGTTATTTAAGGCAACATATCCCTTATGTCCAGCAAACTGCTCACCAGGCCAAAGCCAAGTCAGTCAGTGCAAACATACAATCTTGGTCTGTCGAAACTGCTGCATAAGAAATGACCCTTGTACCAATTCTCAATACTTAGCATAACAAATAGTGGAAAGGAGACAAATGGAGCAGATGTAGCAGGGGACCAGGAGTCGGGATGGCTCACATGAATCCATAATTGACTGAAGGTCAGAACATTCAGGCCCCAATTTAGCAAAAAGGACTAATTTGGGGCAGCTATGTTTCTCTGTCCCATCTAGAGAGCTGCAGGTGGAGTCAATGCAGGTGCCCCACTCCTGAGAACCAGAGCCTAGGGCCTATAAAAGCAGCAAAGAATCCTGTGGCACCTTATAGACTAACAGACGTTTTGGAGCATGAGCTTTCTTGGGTGAATACCCACTTCCTCAGATGCATGTAGTGGATATATCCAGGGGCAGGTATATATATGCTAGCAAGCAAGCTAGAGATAACGAGGTCAGTTCAATCAGGGAGGATGAGGCCCTGTTCTAGCAGTTGAGGTGTGAAAACCAAGAGAGGAGAAACTGGTTCTGTAGTTGGCAAGCCATTCACAGTCTTTGTTCAATCCTGAGCTGATGGTGTCAAATTTGCAGATGAACTGAAGCTCAGCAGTTTCTCTTTGAAGTCTGGTCCTGAAGTTTTTTTGATGCAGGATGGTCACCTTAAGGTCTGCTATAGTGTGGCCAGGGAGGTTGAAGTGCCCTCCTACAGGTTTTTGTATATTGCCATTCCTAATGTCTGATTTATGTCCATTTATCCTTTTCCGTAGAGACCGTCCAGTTTGGCCGATGTACATAGCAAAGGGGCATTGCAGGCATATGATGGCGTATATTACATTGGTGAATGTGCAGGTGAATGAACCAGTGATGGTGTGGCTGATCTGGTTAGGTTCTGTGATGGTGTCGCTGGTGTAGATATGTGGGCAGAGTTGGCATCGAGGTTTGTTGCATGGATTGGTTCCTGAGCTAGAGTTATTATGGTGCGGTGTGCAGTTACTGGTGAGAATATGTTTCAGGTTGGCAGGTTGTCTGTGGGCAAGGACTGGCCTGCCACCCAAGGCCTGTGAAAGTGTGGGATCATTGTCCAGGATGGGTTGTAGATCCTTGATGATGCGTTGGAGGGGTTTTAGCTGGGGCTGTATGTGATGGCCAGTGGAGTCCTGTTGGTTTCTTTCTTGGGTTTGTCTTGCAGTAGGAGGCTTCTGGGTACACGTCTGGCTCTGTTGATCTGTTTCCTTATTTCCTCGTGCGGGTATTGTAGTTTTGAGAATGCTTGGTGGAGATTTTGTAGGTGTTGGTCTCTGTCTGAGGGGTTAGAGCAGATGCGGTTGTACCTCAGTGCTTGGCTGTAGACAATGGATAGTGTGATGTGTCCGGGATGGAAGCTGGAGGCATGAAGGTAGGCATAGCGGTCGGTAGGTTTTCGATATAGGGTGGGGTTAATGTGACCATCACTTATTTGCACTGTGGTGTCAAGAAAGTGGATCTCCTGTGTAGATTGGTCCAGGCTGAGGTTGATGGTGGGGTGGAAGCTGTTGAAATCATGGTGGAATTTTTCCAGAGTCTCCTTCCCATGGGTCCAGATGATGAAGATGTCATCAATGTAGCGTAGGTAGAGAAGGGGTGTTAGTGGACGAGAGCTGAGGAAGCATTGTCCCAGGTCGGCCATAAAGATATTGGCATATTGTGGGGCCATGCGGGTGCCCATAGCAGTGCCACTGATCTGGAGATATATTGTCATCAAATTTGAAATAGTTGTGTGTGAGTATAAAGGCACAGAGCTCAGCAACCAGTTGTGCTGTGGCATCATCAGGGATAGTGTTCCTGACAGCTTGTATTCCATCTGTGTGTGGGATGTTTGTGTAGAGAGCCTCTACATCCATGGTGGCTAGGATGGTTTTTTCTGGGAGATGACCAATGCATTATAGTTTCCCCAGGAAATCAGTGGTGTCACGGAGATAGCTGGGAGTGCTGGTGGCATAGGGTCTGAGTAGAGAGTCCATATATCCAGACAGTCCTTCAGTGAGAGTGCCAATGCCCGAGATGATGGGGGCGTCCAGGATTTCCGGGTTTGTGGATCTTGGGTAGTAGATAGAATAACCCTGGTCGGGGCTCTAGGGGTATGCTGATTTCTTCTGGTGTTAGTGTAGGGAGTGTCCTGAGTAGATGCTGTAGTTTCTTAGTGTATTCCTCAGTGGGATCTGAGGGAAGTGGCCTGTAGAATTTGGTACTGGAGAGTTGTCTGGCGGCCTCCTTTTGATAGTCAGACCTGTTCATGATTACAACGGCACCTCCTTTATCAGCCTCTTTGATGATAATGTCAGGGTGGTTTCTGAGGCTGTGGATGGCATTGCGTTCTGCACGACTTAGGTTGTGAGGCAAGCGATGTTGTTGTTCCACGATTTCTGCCTGTGCACGCCGGCGGAAGCATTCAATGTATAGGTCCAGACTGTCATTTCGACCCTCAGGAGGAGTCCATGTGGAGTTCTTCTTCTTGTGCTGTTGGTGGGAGGGCACCTGTGTATCAGTGCACTGTTCGGTGTTGTCCTGGAAGTATTCTTTGAGTCGGAGACGGCAAAAGTAGGCTTCCAGATCGCCACAGAACTGTATCATGTTGGTGGGGGTGGCAGGACAGAAAGAGAGTCCCCGAGATAGGACAGACTTTTCTTCTGGGCTGAGTGTGTAGTTGGATAGATTGACAATATTGCTCGGTGGGTTAGGGTACCGCGATTGTGGCCCCATGTGGCAGGTAGGAGTTTAGACAGCTTACAGTTCTTTTTCCTTTGTAGAGAGGTGAAGTGAGTAATGTAGATCTCCTGTCTTATTCTAGCGAAGTCCGTTTGTGTAGAAGTTTGGTTATTAATGAGAGTTTCCAGGTTAGAGAGCCCTTTTTTGATGTTTTCCTGTTTGCTGTATAGGATGCTGATCAGGTGGTTCCTCAGTTTTTTTGATAGAGTGTGGCATAATCTCTCACTGTGGTCTGTGTAATATGTAGATAGCAGTGGAATTTTTACCTTTAGTCCATTTGGTATGATGTCCATCCGTTTGCATTTGGAAAGGAAGATGATATCTGTCTGTATTTGTGCAAGTTTCTTCATGAGGTTGATGGATTTCCACTCCATACGGCTAAATGCAGTGCCTTGCATGGTGTCAAGTATCAGAGGGGTAGCCGTGTTAGTCTGGATCTGTAAAAGCAGCAAAGAATCCGTCTCCGACTCAAAGAATACTTCCAGGACAACACCGAACAGTGCACTGATACACAGGTGCCCTCCCACCAACAGCACAAGAAGAAGAACTCCACATGGACTCCTCCTGAGGGTCGAAATGACAGTCTGGATCTATACATTGAATGCTTCCGCCGGCGTGCACAGGCAGAAATCGTGGAACAACATTGCTTGCCTCACAACCTAAGTCGTGCAGAACGCAATGCTATCCACAGCCTCAGAAACCACCCTGACATTATCATCAAAGAGGCTGATAAAGGAGGTGCCATTGTAATCATGAACAGGTCTGACTACCAAAAGGAGGCCGCCAGACAACTCTCCAATACCAAATTCTACAGGCCACTTCCCTCAGATCCCACTGAGGAATACACTAAGAAACTACAGCATCTACTCAGGACACTCCCTACACTAACACCAGAAGAAATCAGCATACCCCTAGAGCCCCGACCAGGGTTATTCTATCTACTACCCAAGATCCACAAACCCGGAAATCCTGGACGCCCCATCATCTCGGGCATTGGCACTCTCACTGAAGGACTGTCTGGATATATGGACTCTCTACTCAGACCCTATGCCACCAGCACTCCCAGCTATCTCCGTGACACCACTGATTTCCTGAGGAAACGACAATGCATTGGTCACCTCCCAGAAAACACCATCCTAGCCACCATGGATGTAGAGGCTCTCTACACAAACATCCCACACACAGATGGAATACAAGCTGTCAGGAACACTATCCCTGATGATGCCACAGCACAACTGGCTGCTGAGCTCTATGCCTTTATACTCACACACAACTATTTCAAATTTGATGACAATATATATCTCCAGATCAGTGGCACTGCTATGGGCACCCGCATGGCCCCACAATATGCCAATATCTTTATGGCCGACCTGGAACAACGCTTCCTCAGCTCTCGTCCACTCACACCCCTTCTCTACCTACGCTACATTGATGACATCTTCATCATCTGGACCCATGGGAAGGAGACTCTGGAAAAATTCCACCACGATTTCAACAGCTTCCACCCACCATCAACCTCAGCCTGGACCAATCTACACAGGAGATCCACTTTCTTGACACCACGGTGCAAATAAGTGATGGTCACATTAACACCACCCTATATCGAAAACCTACCGACCGCTATGCCTACCTTCATGCCTCCAGCTTCCATCCCGGACACATCACACGATCCATTGTCTACAGCCAAGCACTGAGGTACAACCGCATCTGCTCTAACCCCTCAGACAGAGACCAACACCTACAAAATCTCCACCAAGCATTCTCAAAACTACAATACCCGCACGAGGAAATAAGGAAACAGATCAACAGAGCCAGACGTGTACCCAGAAGCCTCCTACTGCAAGACAAACCCAAGAAAGAAACCAACAGGACTCCACTGGCCATCACATACAGCCCCCAGCTAAAACCCCTCCAACGCATCATCAAGGATCTACAACCCATCCTGGACAATGATCCCACACTTTCACAGGCCTTGGGTGGCAGGCCAGTCCTTGCCCACAGACAACCTGCCAACCTGAAACATATTCTCACCAGTAACTGCACACCGCACCATAATAACTCTAGCTCAGGAACCAATCCATGCAACAAACCTCGATGCCAACTCTGCCCACATATCTACACCAGCGACACCATCACAGGACCTAACCAGATCAGCCACACCATCACTGGTTCATTCACCTGCACATCCACCAATGTAATATACGCCATCATATGCCAGCAATGCCCCTCTGCTATGTACATCAGCCAAACTGGACGGTCTCTACGGAAAAGGATAAATGGACATAAATCAGACATTAGGAATGGCAATATACAAAAACCTGTAGGAGGGCACTTCAACCTCCCTGGCCACACTATAGCAGACCTTAAGGTGACCATCCTGCATCAAAAAAACTTCAGGACCAGACTTCAAAGAGAAACTGCTGAGCTTCAGTTCATCTGCAAATTTGACACCATCAGCTCAGGATTGAACAAAGACTGTGAATGGCTTGCCAATTACAGAACCAGTTTCTCCTTTCTTGGTTTTCACACCTCAACTGCTAGAACAGGGCCTCATCCTCCCTGATTGAACTGACCTCGTTATCTCTAGCTTGCTTGCTAGCATATATATACCTGCCCCTGGATATTTCCACTACATGCATCTGAGGAAGTGGGTATTCACCCAAGAAAGCTCATGCTCCAAACCGTCTGTTAGTCTATAAGGTGCCACAGGATTCTTTGCTGCTTTTACAGATCCAGACTAAGACGGCTACCCCTCTGATACTAGGGCCTATAAGTCGCCATCCAAGATATAGACCAGAAATGAGAGGCCATCTGTTAAAGTTGGACCCAGCCCATAACTCTGCTCTCATACTGTATGGCAGCTATGCTGAACTGTCATGGTACAATTCCCCACTCTGAACCTTAGCGTCCAAAAGATGGGGTACCAGCATGAATTCCTCTAAGCTCAATCACCAGCTTAGAACCTGTAGCGCTGCCACCAACCAGGAATTCCAGTGCCTGGTACACTCTGGTCCCCCCAAAAGCTGGCCCGGGGACCCCCAAGACTCAGACCCTCTGGATCTTAACACAAGGAAAGTAAACCCTTTCCCTCACCATTGCCTCTCCCAGACTTCCTCTCCCTGGATTACCCTGGAAGATCACTGAGATTCAAACTCCTTGAATCCTGAAACAGAGAGGAAAATGCACCTTCCCCCCTCCTTCTCTCTTCCCCTCCCAGATTCTCCCTGAGAGAGACTGTAATCCTAACACAGAGAGAATTTAGCTTCTCTCTCCCCCTTCCCTCCTTCCTCCCTGCCAATTCCCTGGTGAATCCAGACCCAGTCCCCTAGGGACTCACCAGAATAAAAAAAACAATTAGGTTCTTAAACAAGAAAAGCTTTTAATTAAAGAGAGAAAAAAAACAGTGAAAATTATCTTTGTAAATTTAAAGTGGAATAGGTACAGGGTCTTTCAGCAATAGACACTGGGAACACCCTCCCAGCCTAAGTATACAAGTACAAATTAAAATCCTTTCAGCAAAATACACATTTGAACTCCTTCCAGCCAAATACACATTTGAACTTCTTCCAACCAAATATACATTTGCAAATAAGGAAAACAACCATAAGCCTAACTCGCTTTATCTACCTAGTACTCACTAGTCTGAACTTATAAGAGCCTGTATTGGAGAGATTGGAGAGAAACCTGGTTGCAGGTCTGATCCCTCTGAGCCCCCAGAGTAAACAACAACCAAAACTAACAGCACAGCATAAAAACTTCCCTCCCTCAAGATTTGAAAGTATCCTGTCCTCTGATTGGTCCTCTGGTCAGGTGACAGCCAGGCTTACTGAACTTGTTAACCCTTTACAGTCAAAGAGATATAAAGTACTTCTGTGCTATTAACTTTTCTTATCTGTTTATGACACGCCCCCCAAATCGCTGACAGTGTGGAAGCACACTGGCAGTGATTTCTCCCTAGAACTCTAGAATAAACAGATTAATAAACACATGCATCCTTACATATGCCACTAATTAAGTAAAACTACAAGATTTTTCACATTGTAAGGACAATTTTTAACCAGTTGATTTTAGGGAACTTTCACAGGAGAGTGCATCAACTTCTTGATCTGTTGCCACTGCAGACCTTTCCCGGTTGTGGAGAGAGTCACCTCTCCCACACCATCGTTACTTTTCCCTTTATCGTAGACATCGTCAGGCCACTCAGCGTCATCTCCTCCCTGGGCTGTGAACTGACAAACCTGTAAGTTTCTGTAATAAAAGGGCTTGAGAGAATTAACATGGTACACTCTGGGCATTAGGGAGGAATTGGGAAATGCTATGAGGTAGTTAACAGCTCCTAGGCGCTCTTGGACCATGAATGGCCCTTCCCATGATGCTTCCATTTTATGGGCCTGTTGCGCCTTTAAGACCATAACCTGGTCTCCTACCTTGAAGGAACGCTCTCTGGTATGTCTATCATACCAGGCCTTTTGCTCTTCCTGAGCATCCTTTAGGTTCTCTTTAGCAAGGGCTAAAGAGTGTCGGAGGGTGCTTTGTAGGTTGCTTACAAAGTCCAGAATATTAGTCCCTGGAGAAGGCGTAAACCCCTCCCATTGCTGCTTCACCAACTGTAATGGCCCCTTAACCTTGTGGCCATACACAAGCTCAAACGGTGAGAACCCTAAACTGGGATGTAGTACAGCCCTGTAAGCAAAGAGCAACTGCTGCAACACTAGATCCCAGTCATTGGAATGTTCATTCACAAATTTATGTATCATGGCCTCCAAAGTTCCATTAAACCTTTCCACCAGGCCATTGGTTTGATGCTGCTATGGGGTGGCAACTAAGTGATTCACCCCATGAGTTTCCCACAGTTCTTTCATGGTCCCTGCCAGGAAATTAGTTCCTGAATCCGTAAGGATATCGGAGGGCCAACCTACCCTGGCAAAAATGTCTGTTAGGGCCTGGCACACAGTTTTAGCCCTAGTGTTGCCTAGAGCTACTGCTTCTGGCCATCGGGTAGCAAAGTCTACGAAAGTCAATATGTACTGCTTTCCTCTGGGTGTCTTTTTTGAGAAAGGACCCAGAATATCCACAGCTGCTTGCTGAAATGGGACCTCTATTATGGGGAGTGGCTGGAGAGGGGCCTTGGCCTGGTCTTGGGGCTTTCCCACTTTTTGGCACACCTCACAAGACTGGACATACTTGGCAAAATCCTTGCCCATCTCCTCCCAGTGGAAGGACTTCCCCAACCTGTCTTTGGTTCTGTTCACCCCAGCAAGGCCACTGGGATGATCATGGGCTAAGCTTAAGAGCTTCCCCCGGTATTTAGTTGGAACCACCAACTGTTTTTGTGGATGCCAGTCTTCCCGGTGTCCACCAGAAAGAGTCTCCTTATATAAAGCCCTTGTTCTATAACAAACCGAGATCGGCTAGAAGAGTTGAGAGGTGGTGGGGAGCTCCGTGCCACCGCCCAAGCTTTCTGAAGGCTGTCATCTGCTTCCTGCTCAGTCTGGAACTGTTTCCTGGAGGCTGGAGACACCAGTTCTTCCTTAGATTGTGGACTTGGGCTTGGTCCCTCTGGAAGCGATGTAGGTGATGAGGTTGTTTTAGTGGCTAGTGAATCGCTCTCCGCTGGTGCACCAGGTGGTATTTCAGGCTCTGGCTGAGCCTCTTGGGTATGGTTGTCTGCTGTTTCTGCCAGTTCAGACTCGCTGGCGCCCTCTGACGTTGGGGTTGAAGATGCGTTTGCAAGCACTGGCATCAGTGCTGGCAATGGTTCCGGTGCTGATTGCGTTTCCAGGTCCGGGTCTGGGACTGGAAGGACTGTGGCTGTTGCAGTTGTTGGTAGGGGATTCGGGTCCACTACCTCTGTCTGGTCTCTGCTAACACAGACGGGGCCCCTGTGGATGGCTCAGGAACAGGGATTGGTCTGGAAGCTTGCCTGGCTTGGCTGCGTGTAACCATTCCCACCCTCTTGGCCCACTTTACCTGGTTGGCCAAGTCTTCCCCCAGTAGCATGGGATGTGATAATTGTAGTAGACAGCAACTGTCCACATTCCTGACCAGCCTTTGTACTGGACAGGCAGTTAGCTGTAGGCAAGTTTACCGCTTGGGACATGAAGGGGAAAATTGTCAGTTGAGCCTTTGGGTTGATGAATTTGGGGTCCACCAAGGATTGGTGCATAGCTGACACTTGTGCCCCCGTGTCTCTCCATGCGATAACCTTCTTTCCACCCACTCTCAAAATTTCCCTTCACTCCGAGGGTATTTGAGAGGCATCTGGGCCTGGGGATCTTTGGAGTGATGGAGATATAATGAACTGCACTCGGTTGGGGTTCTTGGGGCAGTTGGCCTTTATATGTCCCAGTTCATTACACTTGAAGCATCGCCCAGCTGACTGGTCATTGGGCCAAGGTGGGTTACTGGAGATTGGTGAGGTGAGAGAATAGGGCATCGGCGGCTTTCCTTGGGTTGTAGGTGGGGTCTTGGTCTGCCCTCGGTTATAGGGTTTATTGTCGGTGTGCCCCCTAGGGTAGTCACTCCCCTTGACAGTAGCTTTTTTCTTTTCTGCCACTTCCATCCATTTGGCTCCAATCTCCCCCGCCTCAGTTACCGTTTTGGGCTTCCCATCTAGGATGTACCTTTCTATTTCTTCAGGAACACCATCTAAGAACTGCTCCATTTGTATCAGGAGGTGCAGCTCGTCCAGATTGTTAACCTTTGTTCCTGGTATCCAGGCTTCATAATTCTTTGCAATGTGGTAGGCGTGTCGGGGGAATGACACATCTGGTTTCCATTTCAGGGCTCTGAACCGCCGACGTGCCTGTTCAGGTGTTATCCCCATTCTGTATCTGGCCTTGGTTTGAAAAAGTTTATAATCGTTCATTTTCTCCTTAGGCATTTCAGCCGCCACCTCTGCTAAGGGTAAACTGAGCAGTGGCCTCAATTCGACCATGTACTGGCCTTCAGAGATGCTGTACCCAAGACAGGCTCTTTCAAAAATTTTCTGAGAAGGACTCAGTGTCATCACCTGCCTTGTAGGTGGGAAATTTCTTGTGCTGCGGAACAATTATTGGCGAAGGGTTGTTAGGATTGGCTGGGTTCTGTTGCTTAGCCTTTTCTAATTCCAGGGCCTGCCGGTGGGTTTCCCTCAGGAATTCCAAGTCTCTCCTGTGGGCAGCCTCCTTTTCTCTTTCTCTTAGCTCCATCTCTTTTTGTTTTATTTCTAGTTCTTGTATTTTTTTTTCCATTTCTCGTTGGTGGGCTGCCTGTTTGATCTGTTCTTCTGTATGCAGTTTTGCCTTGGAAGTCATGGTTCCTGTTTTCTTGTGTTGGGGTGCCGTCTGCTGGTTTACTGTCTGAATTACTGTTCCTCTGCTGCCTGCTCTGTTTCTAAGCAGCGGAGTCTTTCAAACAAGCTTTCCCGAATAAAACTAGAACAAAAGGAAACCTTTCATTTGCAAATGTGTTTTGCTGGTGTATGGTGACTGGCAGCTGCAGTCCCTTTGTTTAACAAAGATCTTTGTTAAATTCTAATGCCTCTGCCTTCAGGCAGTCTCTCTTCACAACCAGAAAGGAGAAAAGGAAAAAATTTTCTGGTTGTTTGTTTATTTTTAAAAACCCTCTCTCCTGCTTACAAACAGCTAGCAGAGAGAAAAGAGAGAGAAAAAATCCTGCTGGGTTTGGTTCTAAACCCAAACCTCTCAGTCTGCCTGCAGATAGCTAGCAGGGAGAGAAATAAAAACCTCACTGGCTTTTTGACTTCTATCTATCTATCTATCTATCTATCCCACCGCTGCACACGATGTCATGGTACAATTCCCCACTCTGAACCTTAGCATCCAAAAGATGGGGTACCAGCATGAATTCCTCTAAGCTCAATCACCAGCTTAGAACCTGTAGCGCTGCCACCAACCAGGAATTCCAGTGCCTGGTACACTCTGGTCCCCCCAAAACCTGGCCCGGGGACCCCCAAGACCCAGACCCTCTGGATCTTAACACAAGGAAAGTAAACCCTTTCCCTCACCATTGCCTCTCCCAGGCTTCCCCTCCCTGGGTTACCCTGGAAGATCACTGTGATTCAAACTCCTTGAATCCTGAAACAGAGAGGAAAATGCACCTTCCCCCCTCCTTCTCTCTTCCTCTCCCAGATTCTCCCTGAGAGAGACAGTAATCCTAACACAGAGAGAATTTAGCTTCTCTCTCCCCCTTCCCTCTTTTCTCCCCACCAATTCCCTGGTGAATCCAGACCCAGTCCCCTAGGGTCTCACCAGAATAAAAAAAACAATCAGGTTCTTAAACAAGAAAAGCTTTTAATTAAAGAGAGAAAAAACAGTGAAAATTATCTTTGTAAATTTAAAATGGAATAGGTACAGGGTCTTTCAGCTATAGACACTGGGAATACCCTCCCAGCCTAAGTATACAAGTACAAATTAAAATCCTTTCAGCCAAATACACATTTGAACTCCTTCCAACCAAATACACATTTGCAAATAAAGAAAACAACCATAAGCCTAACTCGCTTTATCTACCTAGTACTCACTAGTCTGAACTTATAAGAGCCTGTATTGGAGAGATTGGAGAGAAACCTGGTTGCAGGTCTGATCCCTCTGAGCCCCCAGAGTGAACAACAACCAAAACTAACAGCACACACAAAAACTTCCCTCCCTCAAGATTTGAAAGTATCCTGTCCTCCGATTGGTCCTCTGGTCAGGTGACAACCAGGCTTACTGAACTTGTTAACCCTTTACAGTCAAAGAGTTATAAAGTACTTCTGTGCTATTAACTTTTCTTATCTGTTTATGACATGAGCCAATGGGCATTGGGGAAGGAGAAAGCTCCTCCCACACAGTGAGGAATCCTCCAGCCATGGGCGGCAGGTACTGAAGGCAAGGGAAGACATTGCTTCCCCAAAAAGACATGGGTGGCCCCACACACGCTCCACCCCAGCTCAGGCCCCCTCCTACCTATGTACAGCAGCCTGCTTTTGGCCCTTCACTGGGCCTGGCGGCTGCAGAGGGAGGAGTGGCCAGGGGTCGGATCTGGCAGCGCGGCCCCTGCTTCCAGGCCCCCTGGTGCTCTGTGGCTGGGAAGGCTGGAGCTGGCCGACACTCCAGGAAAGCGGCACCCCATGGGCTGGATGTGCTGGGCAGGAGCTAGCGGCTACAATGGGTCTGAGTGGGCTCCAGTGGGCATAGAAGTAGCTTCAGTAGAAAGGGCGGGACTTGTCGGGACGACTGGCCTCCCCAAACCAGCTATTCACCCACCTGCCATGTCTCCAGCACAGGAGCCTCTTGTGCTTCCTCCCCAGCAGCTGCAGGCACAAAGTGGGTTCCTGAGAGGGCTGGGAATGAGGTGGGGTTGGTGAGAGTGGGTGGAAGAGGGAGCAGGTGGACAAGGGACAGAGCGACATGGGCAGTGTAAAGCTGGGCCTCTGATATTCTGAACACTGGGCAAGACACACAGGGGCCATTGTCATAGGGATGTAACTCTGGCTGGCTTCAGAACGTCCTCCGCCTGTGCCAAGGTCTGCACCGGCCCCTGCAGCCACTGAACAGCAGAGTCACAAATGGCCCCTCCCCTCTCTCCTTTTGCCAGCACTGGGGTGAATCTGGCCCATAGAGTCAACCTTCCCCTGCCTCAGTTTCCACATTTATGAAATAATTTTAGTATTAATCCTATATCTGCCTGTGGAGGATGGGGGCCCCTTCATGCTGCTCTCTGTAGTGTCAAAGGGACCAAAGTGGGTAAAGTTACTTTTATGCCGAAGTCTTTGTATGATCTGAGTCTAGGTTATGACAAAAGACTGTAAATGAATGAGACAAACCAACTGGAGTCTGAAGGGAGAGAGGGGATGAGGAGGGGAAAAGTAAATCTCACTTACAGATTGTCTGTCCTGGGATGGATGTGAGGCTGCAAGGATGTTGGTTCCATTGCTAGGAGATGCCTGAATGAAAGAGGAAATAGAAGATTTCAAACCTTTTTATATTAAATACCTGAGTGTCTCTGTCAGTTTCTCTGTCATAATTATAAAAGTTACAGAGTGGGGACGCTGTTATAAGTATGAAAGTCTGAAATCTCACCTCTCTTATCCTTTCCCCCTCCAGACACTCTGCCATCTGCACTGGAGAGAAAAAGGGGGGAACCCCTAGGAGCACACAGACAGGGTGAGTTTGCAGGTGAAGATTGTCTTTAAATTATGAGAAAATTCCAGAGAAAACGTCTTCATGAGAGTGTAGCTAAAGTTACCAACCAAACTGACAGTGACCATGACACACACAGCCCTAAAAACAACACATTCAATGGATCCAGGGGCCCACGTCCCCCCCATCTCCTGCCACACGCACACTTTTAAAAGTGGGATGTTCAGGACACTTTTTGACACGGGCATAGTTTGAGGGCAGGGTGCCACGTTCCCCTGCCCCTCCACCCCCGCACTGCAAGCCTCGGGTAGGCATGGAGAGTCACAAGCAGTGTCTGTGCTTTGGGCTGGGCAACTGATCAGTTCCTCCCTGTGTAGCGCAGCCCCTGCCCGCGGCGCCAGCCTCTTCCCAGTCCTGGCCCCTCTCAAAGGCTCCACCCCTGCTCCTCTTTCCCTGAGGCCCTGCCCCTTGGCCAGGCCAGAAACCAGAACCAGGGCCACCACCCAGGTAGCCCAGGCTGCACTGGAGAGCCCTGCACCCTCCACCTGCCCAGGATACTGCACCCTGGAGAGTGGGCACATGGACCAGAGGCTGGTCTCACAGCACCCCGCACCCATGTCCAGGGCAGGTGGATTGTCAGGGGCTCTCCATAGTGGGCAAGTCTCCCAGCCTGGCCAGGGGACACAGCCTCGGTCCGGGCCACGGAGGGGGCGGGGACACACAAACAGTCCTGACACCACTCTTAGTGCTGAGTTCATGCCCATTCTGATGAACAGAAACGCTCTTAACCAAGTCGCCCCCGAACAGAGCTCTCTGCCACATCTCTCTGCTTCACCTGGTGCCAAGGATCTCGCCATCACTCTTCTCTAACATCCTACCTTTCCTTTGGGTGGGGCTGGGCTCTCACATTGGAGCTGCTCCCTGCTTCCTGGATTGGGGAGATGCTCTTCCTGTGATGTTGGCAGCTCCTCCCTTCTCTCTGGGCTGGGGATGGGGCTACCCCAACCAATCCTTCCTCCTCCTCTATGGCACTTACACAATGCTGCACCGTCCTCTATGTTCCCTGGCCTGGGACTGGAGGCTGCATTAGGGGAGGGAGTTTCTCGCTCAGTTATTTAATTGGTACCCGTCCCCTCTTCCATAAAAGCTTCCAACACCTTCCTGGCTGTGCCTCTGCCGCTGGGAATGGAGCAGTCCCAAGAGGGGGAGCAGGGAGCTGAAGCTTTTGCAAGCAAAAGAGAAACTAATGAACTTTGTCATATTACATAGACTGAGGAGCTGCAGTGACAGCTCTGCTCAGTCTCAGGTGCCCTGAACAGAGGCAGCTCCCTGGGATCCAGGCCTGACCCAGCCAGGAGGGGGCTGCTGGGGAGAGTGAGAAATGGTCCCAGCCTTCCCCAGGGCCGAGCTCTGCCCCTGACATTCTGATTCTCTCTCCCCCCAGTGAATGTGACTCTGGATCCAGACACGGCTCATCCCGACCTTGTCCTGTCTGAGGATGGGAAAATTGTGATGCGGGGAGACACACTGCAGCAAGTGCCCAACACCTCTGAGAGATTTGACATTGCGCTGTGTGTGCTGGGCTGTGAGGGATTTACCTCAGGGAGACCTTGCTGGGAGGTGGTGGTGGGGGGTGGGCGATGCTGGGCTGTGGGGGTGGCCAGAGAGTCTGTGGGGAGGAAGGGACGGATCAGCCTTAGCCCTGAGGGGGGGATCTGGGCTGTACAGTGGTGGCTGGATCAGTTCCGGGCTCTCACCTCCCCTGTGACCCCCCTGCCCCTGAGCCGGGTCCCCAGCAGGATCCGGGTTTGTCTGGACTGTGACCGGGGGCAGGTGACATTTATCGATGCTGGTGACGAGGCCCCGATCTTCACTTTCCCGCCGGGCTCCGTCCCTGGGGGGAGAATCCGACCCTGGTTCTGGGTGTGGCAGGGATCCCTCCGACTGTGTCCTTGAGACGCAGGAGAGGGGGGAACCAGAAATCAGCCTCTGTAGCCTCATGGACCCAAGACTCTAAGATCTTGGAGGTCTCCCATCTACCCAGCCCCTGGCTCCTCATCTCTATGACCCCTGGAAGCTACTCCCCCTCCCTCTCTGCAGTGCCAGGGATGGGAGGGGGAAGGGAGTGAAGAACCCCTGGAGCAGGAAGGGCCCTGAAGGGCAGAAGTAGGGGCTTGGCAGGGGGTAGCACCAACAGCCGGGCAGGGGACAGGCGGAGGTGGGGGTGGCAGAGACACAGCATGAATCAATCAGGGTTTAGGGGGCTGGGGAGAAGCAGCAGCAGTCGGAAGCATTTTGTACAGATCTGTGACCTTAGCTCTCACTGGGGGCTCCCAGCCCAAGATCAGCTCAAGGGGAAGGGGTAAGATCAGGGAGAGAAGAGAGCAGCCAAGGGAGATGATCTGTGACAGGGAGGAGAGACACAGAGAAATAAAGAGGGATGGGAAGTGAGGCTAGAACAATGATGAATAGAAAAGGACAGTAGGAAAGGAAAGAAAAGGGAACATGAGCAGGACGGGGAGATTTATTACATATTACTGAAAGTGAGACTGTAACTCGTTAATTCCCCATATTAATCCCTGGCCACTGGTGCTATTTTAGTGCCATAAATGAAACTGTTCTCAGTAGCTGGGGCTCTCCTTGTCATGCTGTGGGTATTAAAGCTCCTTAAAACATTACAAACAATTCTTCTTGTTTGTACAACTTTAATGTTCCAGCTGCAGGTGCTGGGGGCAGCATCATGGGATTTGCTTCCTCACTTGGTTGTGTCCTCCCAGCACCCACAGAGAATAAGGGCCGGCTTTTGGAAGTGCGGGGCCCAATTCAAACATTTTCGGTGGGGCCCTGGCAGGGGTGACTAAAAAAAAAAAAATCACATTAAAAAAAACCCTTTTCATTTCTTCCATGTATTATTTACTTTCCATAACTATATAAATAATAAAATTATATATTACGTACATTGCTGGCTGGAGGCAGGGCAAGGGCAGGGCAGGGGCTGACTGGAGGTAGGGTCTGGCTGAAGGCAGGGCAAAGGGTGTGGGGCTGGCTGCGGGCAAAGCAGTGGGTGCAGGACTGGCTGTGGGCAGGGCAGGGGGTGCAGCAGGGGCTGGCTGTAGACAGGAGCTGGCTGCGGGCAGGGCAGGGGATGTGTGGCTGGTGGAGGCAGGGGGTTCAGCAGGGGCTGACTGTGGGCAGGGGGTGCGGGGCTGGCTGGAGACGGGCTGGCTGCAGGCAGGGCAGGGGGTGTGGGGTGCAGGGCTGCTGTGGGTAGGGGGTGCAGCAGGAGTTGGCTGTGGGCAGGGCAGGGACTCCCCTACTTCTATCGTCCCAGCCCTTTAAATAGCTGCCGGAGCCCTGGGGAAGCAGCGGGGCTCTCACGGCTATTTAAAGGGCCAGGGTGGCAGAGACCGTTCGAGCTCCAGCCCTTTAAATAGCCCTCGGAGCCCCTTGCTACCCCAGGGCTCTGGGGGCTATTTAAAAGATCCCAGGCTCCCCTGTTTCTACCGCCCCATTCCTTTAAATAGCCGCTGGAGCCCTGGGGAAGTGGCGGGGCTCCAGCGGCTATTTAAAGGGCCGGGGCAGTAGAAGCAATGAGAGCCCCCGACTTTTTAAATAGCCCCCAGAGCCCCACAGCCCTACCCCAGGGCTCCACCAGTGGGGCTCTGGTGGCAATTTAAAGAGTACGGGGGTTCCAGCCTCTGCTGGGAGCCCCAGGCCCATTAAATTGCCCCCTGGGGAAACCGGGCCGTCCCGGTATGGCGTACCAGGGGCGGCAAGGGTGCGGGGCCCTCTTAGGTACAAAGCCTGACTCAGGGGAATTGGCTGAATCAGGCTAAAGCCAGCCCTGCAGGGAATATTGAACCTCTAGAAGGAGAGTTTGGGTTTTGCTGTGATGTGCATAAGCACGGACTCCATGTGTGCTCCGGGGCTGGAGCACCCACAGAAAAAAACTGGTGGGTGCTCAGCACCCACTATCAGCTCCCCGTGGCCCCACCCCGACCCCCTACTCCAGCTTACCTCCGTCTCCTCTGCGAGCACGCCACCACGTCCTGCTTCTCCCCCCTCCCTCCCAGTGCTTGTGCTGTGACACAGCTGATTCAGGGGGCAGGGAGGGAGGGAGGGGGAATGTGGTGCACTGGGGGAAGAGGCGAGGCCGGGGTGGGCCTTGGGGAGAAGGGATCCAATAGGTGCAGTGAGGGGGCAGAGTTAGGGCAGGGACTTTGGGGATGAGTTTGGAATGGGGGCAGGGCCAGGGATGGGGTGGAGTCAGGGGGGCCAGGGGCCGGGAAAGTTGGGGGGTGCAGGCACCTACCAGCGCTGAGAAAGTTGGTGCCTCTGGTGATGTGTCACTCTCCAGCCTGTGCTCTGTCCCTGTCCTGTGCACGCCCATGTCAATCGGGAATTGCTCAGCTGTGCTCTGCGGAGAGGTGACTGGTTACACAGGGTGTAATCCATGAAGGGACTCAGGTATTGTAATGATGAGTGTTACAGGGCCTAATTTTTAGGCAGCTAGGAAATCACAGGAACAGCAGCACTATGACCCTCAGAGCTGATTCAGGTGTGTAAACTCCCTAGGCAATCCAAGGGCAACACAGGCACCTTACAATGCATTACATGAAAGCCCCTCTCAGTAGGCGGGGAGCCCTGGGAGATGCCGACAAGGGGGAAAGGGGTGTCCTAAGCCACACCCCTCTCATGGATAGGTGCCTAAATCTGGGCTGCAGAGGGATGTCTGTCTCTGCTTTGCAATCCACAAACAGGAACCCACCGCCTGACGTCCGGGGCCTCCAGTCGTAGCTGCTGCCAGTGCCTGGTAGTGGTGGCAGTGGCTGGGAACCTTAGCTCTTTGAAATCGCCCCAGCAGGCCACTGGGCGCCTAGGTGCATGCGCTGGATGGGTGCAGTGACAGATTAGGGGAAGGAGAAGTCCTGGACTCCAGCAGGAGCCACACTGCATGAGGTGGGGGACGAGAAGAAGCCCATGACCCAAGCAGATGTGGGACTGAAGCCCTGACCCCCCTCTGTGCAGAGCTGGATTGAGCCCTTTCTTTTCCTGTGCCTCCTGCACGGATCTGGCTATCACTGTCAGGCTGTGGAGTAATTCAGCCCAAATCTACTTACCTTGGTATCATTATTTCCCTCATCACCACACAGCTATGAACGGATTTAGCCTAGAAGGTAGAGTCAGCATTAGCCCCATGTGGCAGGTGGGATCTTGGGCACCCAAAGGTGAAGTAACTTTCCCAACGCTAAGCAGGGAGTCAGTGGCAGAGCAGAGAACCAAACCCAGCACACCTGAGGCCCAGGCCTCTTCCTGAACCACTGGGCCACCCTTCCTCCCCAAGGAAGGGGAATCTCCTCTGCCGCTTTGAGTGTGTGGGTGGGAGCAGGCACTAGAAAGAGCCCCCAGGAGGTGGGGAGCAGAGAGAGATGAGTAAAAGGACATGTGTGGGAAGCAAGAAGGGGGAAACATCAGGAAGGGGAACAAGGACTTAGAGAAGAAACAAGAGGGAGGGAAAGGGGCAGGGAGAGCGATTGGAAGGAAGTGGAGAAAAGAGGAAAGGAGAGGGGAACAACTCCCCACTGCCTGTGACCCCCATCCACCTTCTCCCACATCCATCAGTGGCCCTCAGCTCCCAAACAGGCACTAAGCAGGAGTAAAGCACAGAGTGAACACAGTGTCTTTACACAGTGGTGTTAGCGGTGATGAGCAGCCAAAATCTTAACAACCGGTTCCCTCCTCACCCCATGAGCGGGTCAGGCCCGGCCCCCGGGACTCCTGCTCCATCCACGCCCCTTCCCTGTCCCCTGACTGCTCCTCACCACCCCATCCAACCCCTCCTCTCATTCCTGATGGCCCCCGGGACTCCTGCCTCATTCAATCACCTCTGACTGCCCCTGGAACCCCTGCCCCTGACTGCCTCCCACTGCCCCAACCAACCCCTGCTCCTTCCTGACTGTCCCCTTGGGACCCTTGTCCCCATTCAATCCCCCTGTTCCCCGCCCTCTGACCACCCTGGCCCCTATCCACTCCCACCACCACCCTAAACTCCCCTGCCCTCTATCCAACACTCCCTCCCTGATCTCTGCCCCCTTACTGCACTGCCTGGAAGTGGCTGGTGGAGCTACAGCCACACGACTCGGCTGGAGCCGGGCCAGGCTGCATGGCTGGAGTTGGGCAGAGCCAGGCCACACCACAGGAACTGGGCTGGGCCAGGCTGGGCCACACCACACAACTGGAGCCACGCTGGGCCAGGACGCACAGCTGGAGCTGGACTAGGCCGGGCCACACCGCGCACCTGAAGCTGGGCCGGGCCGCTGCCTCGCAGTGCCTGGAGCTGGGTCACGCCGCAGTGCTGGATCCGGGCCACGCAGCATCTGGCTCCAGCCGGGAGTTCAGGGGCTGGGCAGGAGGGTCTAGTGGGCCACTGTAGTGGGTGCCCACCCCTCATTCTCCTAAGAGCCAGAGGGACCTGCCTGGGGGCGAGATGGGGAGTCCCGGCAGTGCTTACCTGGAGCGACTCCCAGGAAGAATCCAGCAGGTCCCTCTGGCTCCTAGAGGTGGAGTAGTGTAGCTGGGGGGGGGGGGGCACATGGTCGTCCTTGCGCCTGCCGCCGCAGCTCACCTCCACTCCGTCTCCCTGGACCTAAGCGTGAAGCCACTGCTTGCTTCTCAGCCCTCCCAGGCTTCCCACGCAAGCAGCTGATTCGCAGGAAGCGGGGGTGCGGGGGAGAAGGGGAGCAAAGCGTTCAGGGGAGATGGCAGAGCAGAGGTGGGCTGGGGCTGGGGTCAGGGCGGGGAGCTGCCAGAGCTTTACTGGTCGTTAAATTTAAAAGCCCTTTTAGATCCAGTTGTTCTGCGCAGGACAACCGGTTCTAAAAGAGCTTCTAAATTTAACAACCAGTTCCAGCAAACCGGTGTGAACTGGCTCCAGCTCACCACTGGGTGTTAGTGAAGGCAGCTTGTACCTGAGTGTAATTATTCTAATACACTGTAATTCATAGTAATGTAATGATGTAGTCCTACTATTTTAATGATGACATTATTAGCATACCAATGATATACACACATTCAATACCTACAATATGAAGGAAGTGTATAAATATGCTGAAAATTGTCAGTTTTGGGGGGATGCTGAGCCCCCCCCCACATACATCTTACTCTTGAGGCAGGAGGGGGCATAAAGGAGTGAGCAGTAGGCGGGAGGCACTTGGGGGGGGCAGGGACCTAGGGGGAGGGGGGCAGAGCAGGGACAGGAAGAGGTGGAGTGGGGCAAAGTGGGGGCTTGGCCTTGGAAGGGGGCAGAGCTGGGATGGGGCACCCACCAGGAAAACCAAAACTCATTACCTAGTGTGTGGGGTGGTACCAGTGAAATTGTGAAAAATTAACGCAATAAATATTGGAAGAAATACTTAAAATTGGCAGTGATATACACTGATATCAGTGAATTCTGACAATCCCTCCTTAAACACACAGACTTTGCTCCCTCAAGGGCATTAGGATAGGCGGATGCCCTCCAGCCACAGGGCCCTGGGGCACGTCACACAAATGCCCGCAGGTTGCAATGTTCCCCAGTGGCTCCTCCCTGCTCAGCAGCAGCCGAGTCAGTCCGAGGAAGGGAAACACCCGGAGGCTGCTGCAGGAGCTGCCAAGGCAGAGCCCGGCCGGCCTCACTCGGCTTCTCTCCTGCAGCGAATGTTGCTTGTTCATTTCTGGGAGGAGCCTGTTGCATGATCTGGGGCCAATCCCTGGGGGCAGGGCTTCTGCCTTTTTTGGTTGGTTGGTTTTTTAAATTCCCTCCCAGCTAAAACCTCTCCATTGCATTATCAGGGATCTACAACCCATCCTGGACAATGATCCCACACTTTCACAGGCCTTGGGTGGCAGGCCAGTCCTCGTCCACAGGCAACCTGCCTACCTGAAGCATATTCTCACCAGTAACTGCACACCGCACCATAGTAACTCTAGCTCAGGAACCAATCCATGCAACAAACCTCGATGCCAACTCTGCCACATATCTACACCAGCGACACCATCACAGGACCTAACCAGATTAGTCACACCATCACCAGTTCATTCACCTGCACGTCCACCTATGTGATATACGCCATCATATGCCAGCAATGCCCCTCTGCTATGTATATTGGCCAAACTGGACAGTCACTACGGAAAAGGATAAACGGACACAAATCAGATATTAGGAATGGCAATATACAAAAACCTGTAGGAGAACACTTCAACCTCCCTGGCCACACTACAGCATACCTTAAGGTGGCCATCCTGCAGCAAAAAAACTTCAGGACCAGACTTCAAAGAGAAACTGTTGAGCTTCAGTTCATCTGCAAATTTGATACCATCAGCTCAGGATTAAACAAAGACTGTGAATGGCTTGCCAATTACAAAACCAGTTTCTCCTCCTTGGTTTTCACACCTCAACTGCTAGAAGAGGGCCTCATCCTCCCTGATTGAACTAACCTCGTTATCTCTAGCTTGCCTGCATATATATACCTGCCCCTGGAAATTTCCACTACATGCATCTGAGGAAGTGGGTATTCACCCACGAAAGCTCATGCTCCAAAACGTCTTTTAGTCTATAAGGTGCCACAGGATTCTTTGCTGCTTTTACAGATCCAGACTAACACGGCTACCCCTCTGATACTCCCGAGATTGGCTCCCGGTTACCCAATCGGCTTTAAAAAAAGCTTTAAAGGGGCGTTACTGCGCCTGGGCCATTTTTGGTTTCGCTTGTGGGGGTCCCTTGGCTACTGCTGGCCGTGTTCCTCGCTCCTCCTGCAGCGACACGTGGCTGCTGCAGGCGCCTGGTTTGGGTGCAGGGGCCTTGACTTGCTCATATGGCGGGGTGAGGGCTGCCGACTGCCCCCCGCTGCCCTCCTGCACCCACCACCAGCGCATGGCTGTGCCTGGCTCACTGCAGGGGGGTTGTTGGTTGCGGGGGTTGTGGTTTGGGGGGAGAGGGAATAGCAGTAGCTCCAGCATTGATTTACCTGCCTTTGCCCTGCTCGCCTGGCAGTTACAGCCAGGGCTGGCTTTAGGAAGTGCGGGGCCTAATTCGAACATTTTGAGAGGGGCCCTGGCAGGGGTGCCAAAAAAAAAAAGGTTAAAAAAACCTTTTCATTTCTTCCATGTATAATTTACTTTCCATAACTATATAAATAATAATAAAATTATATATTATGTACATTGCTGGTTGGAGGCAGGGCAAGGGGTGCAACGGGCTGGCTGCGGGCAAGGGGTGCAACAAGGACTGGCTGCGGGCAAGGGATGGTGCAGGGCTGGCTGGAGACGGGCTGGCTGTGGGCAGGGCAGGGGGTGTGAGGCTGGCAGTGGGCAGGGCATGTGGGGCTGGCTGAGGGCAAGGGGGTGCAGCAGAGCTTGGCTGCGGGCAGGGCAGAGGCTCCCCTGTTTCTACTATCTCGGCGCTTTAAATAGCTGCCGGAGCCCTGGGGAAGCGTCAGGGCTCCCGTGGCTATTTAAAGGGCCGGGGCGGCAGAGACAGCTGGCGCCCTGGCCCTTTAAATAGCCCCTGGAGCCACCCGCTATCCCAGGGTTCTGGGAGCTATTTAAAGCATCCGCGGCTCCCCTGCTTCTACCTCCCCGGCCCTTTAAATAGCTACAGGAGCCCTGGGGAAGCGGCGGGGCTTCGGTAGCTATTTAAAGGGCCGGGGTGGTAGAAGCAACGGGAGCCCCAGACTTTTTAAATAGCCCCAGAGCCCTACCCCAGGACTCCAGCAATGGGGCTCTGGTGGCAATTTAAATGGCCTAGGGCTCTCCACAGCACTGTGCTGAGATCTCAGAGCTGACAGGTAAATCCTGGAGGAAGGAGATTCCCTGATTTACTCTCCAGCTGGGACACATTCTGTCACTGACACCATGAAACCCTCCCCCAGGGCTGAGCTCTGCCCCTAATGCTTTGATTCTCTCTCCCCAGCGAACGTGACTCTGGATCCAGACATGGCTCATCCCCAACTCGTAAGGTTTGAGGATCAGAAAAGTGTAAGATGGGAAGAGACACAGCAGGATATGCCCGACAACCCTGAGAGATTTGACACTGAGCCCTATGTGCTGGGCTGTGAGGAATTCACCTTGGGGAGACATTGCTGGGAGGTGGAGGAGGGGGATGGGCAATGCTGGGCTGTGGGGGTGGCCAGAGAGTCTGTTGGGAGGAAGAGACCGATCAGCTGTAGCCCTGAGGGGGGATCTGGGCTGTGGAGAAGTCGGGGGGGACCAGTTCCAGGCTCTCACCTCCCCTGAAACCCCTTCACCATGAGCAGGCTGCACGACTTGCAGCTAGTTCGTTTCCAGACCATGCCAAGAAAACATCTATACACACTTGTGCTCCACACCCTTCACTCCTCACCCTCCAATCCCGCCCTGTCACGAAGTGGCGGGACCTCCTACCACCTTTCGAGGGTGAGGCACCTCGGTGGGCCAGCCCATTCTCTACCCTGATCCTGAGCAGGGCCGGCTTTAGGAAGTGCGGGGCCCAATTCGAACATTTTTGGCGGGGCCCTGGCAGGGATGACTTAAAAACAAAAGTGGAAAAAAAGCCTTTCATTTCTTTCATGTATTATTTACTTTCCATAACTATATGAATAATAAAATTATATATTATATACATTGCATCATATATGCTGTTGATTGGCTATTAATGACCGCCATTTCACATGTGTGGGTCCCCGCCACTCCCTGGGGGTGTGCACATGTGTTGGTCCCAGCTGCTCCCTGCCCCCCTCATTGAAGCAGGTGTGCAGGGTTACTGCCATGGAAACTGCAGGGCAGCAGTGGACATGGGGCTGGCTGGAGGCAGGGCAGGGGCTGACTGGAGGTAGGGTCTGGCTGCAGGAGGGCAAAGGGTGTGGGGCTGGTTGGAGACAGGGAGTGTGGGGTGGGCTGGCTTCAGGCAGGGCCGCAGGGGGGTGCAGCAGGGGTTTGCAGGTCTGGAGACAGCAGAGTGTGGAACTGGCTGGCTTCAGGCAGTGGGGTGCAGCAGGGGTTGGCTGGAAACAGGGCAGAGGGTGCGGGCTGGGCAAGGTGTGCAGGGCTGGTGCGGGCAGCAGTGTGTGTGGGGCTGGCTGGCTTTGGGCAGGGCTGCAGGGGTGTGTGGCAGGGGTTGGCTGGAGACAGGACAGGGGGTTTGGCAGGGGCCGGCTGTGGGCATGGGGTGCAGAGCTGGCTGCAGGCGGGGGAGGGTCAGACTGGTGTGGGCAGGTCAGGGGGTGCAGCAGAGGCAGCTGGAACCCCAGCCCTTTAAGTAGCCCCCAAACGCCCTTCTATCCCGCCCCACACCTTTTAAATAGCCGCGGGAGTGCTGGGGAATGCATGGGGGAGGCGGGGCTCTGGCGGTTATTTAAAGGACCGGGGTGGCAAAGGCAGCTGGAGCCCCGGGCCCTTTAAATAGCCCCCGGAGCCCCTCACTGCCTCAGGGCTCCGGGGGCTCTTTAAAGGGCCCAGAGCTCCAGGCGGGATCGTGGGGCTTGCCGCGCTCCAGCTGGAGCCGCCAGGATTGCTGCATTCCGGCTGGAGCGCGGCAAGCCCCGCCGCCTCGCTCTCCCAGCCGGAGCGCGGCAAAGCCCCGCCACCCCACTCTCCCGGCTGGAGCCCCGGCCAGAGCACCGCAAGCCCCGCCGCCCCGCTCTCCCGGCTGGAGCCCCAGCCAGAGCACGGCAAGCCCCGCCACCCCACTCTCCCAGCTGAAGCCCCGGCCGGAGCACGGCAAGCCCCGCTGCCCCGCTTGGAGCTCTAGCTGGGAGAGCGGGGCTGTGCCGCGCTCCCGCCGGCGCTTCGCTCAAAGGAGCGGGACCGTGGAAGACCCCAGAGCAGACCGCAGCCGGGGACCGGGGTAAGTTAAAAAATAATTTAAAAGGTGCCTAAGACGCGGGGCCCTCTTAGGGGCGGGCCCAATTCCCCGGAATTGGTCAAACCGGCCTAATGCCGGCCCTGATCCTGAGACCTGCCCGGGATATCAGTTGGCAGCTCCTACACAGAGCCGTGAACACGGGTGTGTACTTCACACGATTTACCCCCATCCCAGACACCTGCCCCTTCTGTGGCGTGAGGGAGACACTGGCACATATTTACCTGTAGTGTGCCAGGTTGCAGCCCTATTCCAGCTCCTCTTAGACATCCTTTTGATGCTTTTGGTTGCACTTTTCCCCTTTCCTTCTTATTTATGCACTTCCTATTCATGGCCCCACGAAGTCACAGACCTCTTAGTCAACCTCCTCCTGGCCCTGGCTAAAATGGCCATCTATAAAACCAGGGAGAGAAGGTTGGCTGATGGGGGTCTCCTGCGACTGTGGGGCCTATTTTCGATCCACCGTCCATTCACGCATCTGGGCAGAATTCCTCTGGGCGGCATCCACTGGCTCCCTTGTCATTTTTGAGGAGCAGTTGGCGCTGTCCGAGGTTCTCTGCTCTGTGTTCCAGTCAGGTTCCCTTCCTTTGACCCTTTGACCACGCTCCCATCCCTGTTATTTCATTAGTTGTCCCCCGTAATCATTTGGTTTCCAGGCCCAGTGGATCCTCCCCTTAGGCTGGGGGGAGGTCCTTTAGCTGTGGGCGGGCTCTGCCTGCCTACTTCCTGGATCCCAATAGGACCCCTGAGAGATTTGTCACTAAGCCCTCTGTGCTGGGCTGTGAGGGAGTCACGTCAGGGAGACATTGCTGGGAGGTGGAAGCGGAGTGTGGGGGATGCTGGGCTGTGGGAGTGGCAAAAGCATCTGTTGGGAGGAAAGGAGGGATCAGCTGTAGCCCTGAGGGGGGGATCTGGGCTGTGGGGCGGTGCTGGGGGGGTCAGTTCCAGGCTCTCATCTCCCCTGTGACCCCCCTGCCCCTGAGCCAGGTCCCCAGCAGGATCCGGGTTTGTCTGGACTGTGACCGGGGGCAGGTGACATTTATTGATGCTGGTGACGAGGCCCCGATCTTCACTTTCCCGCCGGGCTCCTTCCCTAGGGAGAGAATCCGACCCTGGTTCTGGGTGGGGGGATCCCGGCTCCGACTGTGTCCCTGAAACATGGGGGGCCGGGGGGGAGAGTGCGGAAATCAGCCTTTCTAGCCTCACATACCCCAGTCTCTATAACCTTGGAGGACTCCCATCTACTCAGCCCCTGGCTCCTCATCTCTATGGCCCCTGGAAGCTGCAGGAGGGGCAGAGGGGCCCGGAGGGACAGATGTGGGGGCTGGGCAGGGGGCAGAACTAACAGCCGGGCAGGGGACAGGCAGAGGTGGGGGTGGCAGGGACACAGCATGAATCAATCACGGTTTGGGGAGAAGCAGCAGCAGGGAGCAGTTTGTACAGATATGTGGGATTAGATCTCACTGGGTCTCCCAGCCAGAGCTCCTGCCACAGGAGCCAAAGTCACTTCAGGACAACTGGTAACACTGTAATGGTCACACACACAATGAGTGGCAGGGGGAGATGGGTAAGGAGAGCAGTTGATGAAAAAACCATTATATAACCTAAAAAAAGGTCATAATTGAGTCAGTCTCATGATTTGTTTTTCAACTTCTGAGATTGCAGCACTGGGGGAGGCAGGGACAGGGCAGGTTTAACCTGAGGGAATTAGAAGAAGCAAGAAGGAAAATGTGAATGAAAATAAAACAAAAATAAAGGGAGAGTCCAGGAGAAATGGTGGAAAGGATAACGAGCCTTGTGGATAAGGGAGAAGCGGTGGATGTGATATACCTAGACTTTAGTAAGGCATTTGATACAGTCTCGCATGATATTCTTATAGATAAACTAGGAAAGTACAATTTAGATGGGGCTACTATAAGGTGGGTGCATAACTGGCTGGATAACCGTACTCAGAGAGTAGTTGTTAATGGCTCCCAATCCTGCTGGAAAGGTATAACAAGTGGGGTTCCGCAGGGGTCTGTTTTGGGACCGGCTCTGTTCAATATCTTCATCAACGATTTAGATGTTGGCATAGAAAGTACGCTTATTAAGTTTGCAGATGATACCAAACTGGGAGGGATTGCAACTGTTTTGGAGGACAGGGTCGAAATTCAAAATGATCTGGACAAATTGGAGAAATGGTCTGAGGTAAACAGGATGAAGTTCAATAAAGATAAATGCAAAGTGCTCCACTTAGGAAGGAACAATCAGTTTCACACATACAGAATGGGAAGAGACTGTCTAGGAAGGAGTATGGCAGAAAGAGATCTAGGGGTCATAGCAGACTACAAGCTTAATATGAGTCAACAGTGTGATACTGTTGCAAAAAAAGCAAATGTGATTCTGGGAGGCATTAGCAGGTGTGTTGTAAACAAGACACGAGAAGTCATTCTTCTGCTTTACTCTGCACTGGTTAGGCCCCAACTGGAGTATTGTGTCCAGTTCTGGGCACCGCATTTCAAGAAAGATGTGGAGAAATTGCAGAGGGTCCAGAGAAGAGCTACAAGAATGATTAAAGGTCTTGAGAATATGACCTATGAAGGAAGGCTGAAGGAATTGGGTTTGTTTAGTTTGGAAAAGAGAAGACTGAGAGGGGACATGATAGCAGTCTTCAGGTATCTAAAAGGGTGTCATCAGGAGGAGGGAGAAAACTTGTTCACCTTAGCCTCCAATGATAGAACAAGAAGCAATGGGCTTAAACTGCAGCAAGGGAGATTTAGGTTGGACATTAGGAAAAAGTTCCTAACTGTCAGGGTAGTTAAACACTGGAATAAATTGCCTAGGGAAGTTGTGGAATCTCCATCTCTGGAGATATTTAAGAGTAGGTTAGATAAATGTCTTTTAGGGATGGTCTAGACAGTATTTGGTCCTGCCATGAGGGCAGGGGACTGGACTCGATGACCTCTCGAGGTCCCTTCCAGTCCTAGAGTCTATGAGTCTATATTAAATATCTGAGTGCTTTTCGGTGTGTTTCTCTGTAATAATTAAAAGACAGTTCTATGAGTTGAGAGTGGGGATGCTATTATAAATATGAAAGCCTGAACTCTCATCTCCTTTCCCCCTCCAGACACTCTGCCTTCTGCACTAGAGACAAAAAGAGGAACATTCAGACAGGGTGAGATTGCAGCTGGAGATTCTTTGAATGATCAGAAAAAGTCTTCATGAGACTGTCACACAAACACTCCTGACACCAACCTTAGTGCTGAGTTCTTCTTCGAGTGATTGCTCATATCCATTCCAGTTAGGTGTGCGCGCCGCGCGTGCACCTTTGCCAGAAACTTTTTACCCTAGCAACTCCAGTGGGCTGGCAGGTCGCCCCCTAGAGTGGTGCCGCCATGGCGCTTGATATATACCCCTGCCGGCCCGCCCGCTCCTCAGTTCCTTCTTACCGCTGTGTCGGTTGCTGGAACTGTGAGTGCAGCTTGCTGTCCTCCACGTCCCTAGCTCTCCTTTGTTACTGTCAATAGTTGCAGTTGTAAATAGTTTAATAATATAGTTAGAGTTGTATAGTACTTAGTAGTTAGTGTATATAGTTTATAGAACTTGTTCGCGGGTTGGGCCGTTGCCCTTCCCGGCGCCCGGCACCGGGCCCATGCCTGGTTCGCCGGGCTTCAAGCAGTGCTCGGCCTGCAAGAGGCCGATGCCTACTAGCGATCCCCATGACGCGTGCCTGAAGTGCCTCGGGGAATCGCATATAGCCGAGAAGTGTCGCATCTGCAAGGTCTTTAAGCCGCGAACAAAGCAAGAGAGAGATCAAAGACTGCGGACTCTCTTGATGGAAGCGGCACTGAATCCAGTACCGTCAGCGCAGCCAGACACCTCTACACCGGCACCGGACCGCACCAGCACCGGAAAGAAGCCCTGGCACCGCCCATCCCTGGCACCGGGATCTGACCAAAGACCCTCGACGTCTGCAACACCATCTCAGCAGGCTCGAGTGGAGCACCTGGCACCTGCCTCTGCCGCGGCACCGTCTGCAGGGTTGCCGTTGACTCCGGGCCCAGAAGGTCCATCGAGTCCGGCCCCTCCGAGCTCCCCCTTAAGATCTGGGGTCGAGCCATTAGTCCCGTCCACACCGGAGACCTTCGCCTCGGCGTGGGACTTGATAGCTCTGACAGAGCCATCCCAGCCTCAACCCCCAGTACCCCCGGTGCGGGACATCTCCAGAGGCAAGCCGACATTGAGAACGCCGTCTCTGGAATCCAGGCATCGATTGCCTTCGAGGCCCCAACGATGTGGACGCTTGCGCTCTTGGCGCCGCTCGCAGTCCTGGCACCGCTCTCCTAGGTGGCACCGGTTGCACTCGCAGCGCAGGTCGATGTCGGTACGGTCCTGGTCTGGCTCATCTCCATACCGGCACCGGGTCTCTAGGAGCCGTTCGCGTCGGCGATCAACTCCTCGGTCGACCTCCCGGCACCGAGCCGGTGGCAGGTCCCGGTCCCGGTCGACCAACCGGCACCGCGTCGGTGGTAGGTCCTGGTCCCCAGCACCATCCCGGCACCGCATCAGACAAAGATCGCGGTCCCGATCCCGGCACCGAGCTGGAGGCAGGTCCCGGTCCGGATCCCGGCACTGAGTACCAGACCGATCCCGGTCCCAGTCCCAGCACCGGTATGGCTCCCGGTACCGATCCTCGGCACCGAGAGGATCGTCTGCGTCGGGACTGAGGGAGGCCTATCAGCCAAGTTCGGCACCTCCATGGCCTTCGAGACAGCCATCGGTCTCCTCTCAGGTGGACAGCGTTTATACACTGGGCCCGGACAGACACGTGGCACTCTTCCAGGATCCTCCGCCTCAAGACCAAGGGCCACAGCAGTGGGGGTTTTGGACTCCCTGGGCGTACCATCAAGCCCAGGGTCCGCAGCATGCTTCTCCTCGGCCTGCAGCGGACCGACGACCACCAGAGTCGACGCTGTCTCGCCCCCCTCCCCCTCCGGAAGGCGAGGACAGGTCCAGCCACCAGGACCCAGAGCTCCCTCCACAGCTGAAGGGCCGGGTCCAGACGGAACCCCCTGTGGACACTCTGCTGCCAGGGGTCTCCTCATCATCTTCCCCTATCGAGGCAGTGGCAGGCACCTCGTCCTCCAGCCCTCCCCTTCTCGACCTCAGGGCACATCAGGACCTCCTCAGGCGCGTGGCGCAAAACTTAAACTTACAAGCAGAGGAGGTCGCTGAGATCGAGGATCCGGTGGTCAGCATCCTATCTGCAGATGCTCCCACCAGGGTTGCCCTGCCTTTCATTAGGACCATTCAGGCCAATGCCACCACTATCTGGCAGTCACCGGCCTCCATCCCTCCTACCGCATGAGGCGTGGAGAGGAAGTACATGGCCCCCTCTAAGGGATATGAATTTCTGCACGTCCACCCGACACCGTGCTCCCTCATGGTGCAGTCGGTGAACGAAAGAGAGCGCCATGGATAAGAAGCCCCAGCGCCCAAATCTAAGGAGGCGAGGCGGATGGGTCTCCTAGGCCGTAAGGTCTATTCGGCGGGGGCACTACAGCTTAGGGTCTCCAATCAGCAGGCCCTCCTTAGCCGCTACTCGTTTAACTCCTGGGTAGCGGCGGACAACTTTAAGGAGCTGTTGCCGCAGGAGGCACGTCAAGAATTTGCGGCGATTCTTGACGAGGGCAAAAAGGTCACAAGGACCTCGCTGCAGGCCTCGTTGGACGCTGCAGACTCGGCCGCTCGGACCTTGCCTCAGGGCTTACGATGCGCCGCATATCCTGGCTTCAGGTCTCTGGTCTTCCACCGGAGCTCCAGTATACCATCCAGGACCTCCCCTTCGAAGACCAGGGCCTGTTTTCAGACGAGACAGACCCCAGGCTAAAGAGCCTTAAAGACAATCGCGTCATCATGCGCTCTTTGGGGATGCATGTGCCTGTGACGCAGCGCAGATCCTTCCGGACGCAGAACCAGCAGCAACAACGCCGGCCGTATCCCCAGTTCCGCCCATGGCAGGACCTTAATAGGCGCCGGGGCAGGAACAGCAGGCGCAGACAGTCGGGTGGCCAAGGGGGGCAGAACCAAGGCTCCTCCAAGGCCCCACCCGGACCCAAGCCTTCATTTTGAAGGTGAGCCCGAGGGCGCAGTACCAGTTTCCCCTTCGGATCCTTCCCCACAGTTTTCCAACCGTCTTTCGTTTTTCCTCCAGGCGTGGACCCGAATAACATCAGACCGCTGGGTCTTACGCACTGTACAGGCCGGTTACCGCCTACAGTTTTCATCGCCCTCCCCCCACTCCCCACCCTTGTCCCTCTTCAGGGACCCCTCTCACGAGCAATTCCTCCGTCAGGAGGTACAGACGCTCCTCGACAAGGGAGCTATAGAGGAGGTTCCAGAGAGCGAGAAGGGCAAGGGGTTTTATTCCTGATACTTTCTGATCCCCAAGGCCAAGGGAGGCCTCAGGCCTATCCTTGACCTGCAAGAACTCAACAAACATATGGTGAAGTTAAAGTTCCGCATGGTATCCCTGGGGACCATCATCCCATCGCTGGATCCTGGAGACTGGTACGCCGCCCTCGACATGCAGGATGCTTACTTTCATATCGCCATATTTCCACAGCACAGGCATTTCCTTCGCTTCGTGGTCAACCGCAAGCATTATCAATTTGCGGTCCTCCCATTTGGCCTTTCTACGGCCCCGAGAGTATTCACGAAATGCATGGCAGTCGTCGTCGCACATCTTCGGCGCAGCCGCATTCACGTGTTCCCCTACCTCGACGACTGGTTGGTCCGAGGCACATCAGAGCTGCAGGTCCGCGACCACGTCTGCAGGATCAGCAACCTCTTTGCTGCCCTAGGCCTCATTGTCAACGTGGACAAGTCCACTCTGCTCCCCACGCAGAGGATAGAGTTCATAGGGGCCGTTCTGGATTCCACCTTGGCCAGGGCCTTGCTACCATTGCCCAGGTTCCAGTCGCTATTGGCCATCATTCTGCGCTTGCAGGCGGCCCCCCCTGACCTCCATAAGAACATGTCTGACCCTCCTGGGCCATATGGCGGCCTGTACGTTCGTGACAGCATATGCTCGACTCCGCATGAGGCCTCTCCAATCTTGGCTCATCGCGCAGTACCGGCCGGCCAGGCATTCGTTAGACACAGTTGTCACCATCCCCCAGGGGGTACTGGACTCCCTCCAGTGATGGCTAGACCAGTCAGTCGTGTGTGCAGGGCTCCCATTCCATCTGCCCCAACCCTCGGCGTCCCTGATGATGGACGCCTCACATCTGGGCTGAGGGGGGCGCACAGCGGAACCCTGAGGACTCAGGGCCTGTGGTCCCCCCAGGAACTGGACCTCCACATCAACATACGGGAGTTGAGAGCGGTCCGTTGTCATAACCTTAGTCCCAGATTTGGACCTTAGCGTCCAAAATATGGGGGTTAGCATGAAAACCTCCAAGCTTAGTTACCAGCTTGGACCTGGTACTTGCTGCCACCACCCAAAAAAATTAGAGTGTTTTGGGGCACTCTGGTCCCCCTGAAAAACCTTCCCTGGGGACCCCAAGACCCAAATCCCTTGAGTCTCACAACAAAGGGAAATAATCCTTTTTCCCTTCCCCCGTCCAGGTGCTCCTGGAGAGATACACAGACACAAGCTCTGTGAAACTACACAGAGCGACTCCCCCTCTCCGTTCCCAATCCTGGAAACCAAAAGCACTTTCCTATTCCCCCAGAGGGAATGCAAAATCAGGCTAGCAAATCCAACACACAGATCTCCCTTGATTTCTTCCTCCCACCAATTCCCTGGTGAGTACAGACTCAATTTCCCTGAAGTAAAGAAAAACTCCAACAGGTCTTAAAAGAAAGCTTTATATAAAAAGAAAGAAAAATACGTACAAATGGTCTCTCTGTATAAAGATGATACAATACAGGGTCAATTGCTTAAAAGAATATTGAATAAACAGCCTTATTCAATAAGAATACAAATCAAAGCACTCCAGCACTTATATTCATGCAAATACCAAAGAAAAGAAACCATATAACTTACTATCTGATCTCTTTGTCCTTACACTTAGAAACAGAAGACTAGAAAGTAGAAACTGCTTCTCCAAAGCTCAGAGAACGCAGGCAGACAGACAACAAAGACTCAGACACAAACACCCCTCCACCCAGAGTTGAAAAAATCCGGTTTTTCTGATTGGTCCTCTGGTCAGGTGCTTCAGGTGAAAGAGACATTAACCCTTAGCTATCTGTTTATGACACTCCGTCTTGCTTGTCAAGCATTCATCCGTCACCTTCAAGGTCGCTGTGTCGCGGTGTTCACCAACAACACGACGACCATGTACTATATCAACAAGCAGGGTGGCACCAGATCCCCTCCCCTATGTCAGGAGGCGACGCGGCTCTGGGAATTTTGTATAGCCCATGCCATTCACCTCACGGTCTCCTACCTACCTGGAGTACGAAACACTCTGGCGGATCGCCTGAGCAGATCCTTCCGCTCACACGAGTGGTCCCTTCGCCCGGACGTCGCCCTCTCACTCTTCCAGAGGTGGGGTCGTCCCCGGATGGACCTCTTCGCGTCCAGGGAGAACAGGAAATGCCAGGCATTCTGCTCCTTTCAGGGTCGGGAGCCCGGGTCATTAGCGGACGCCTTCCTTATCCCATGGGCGACCCATCTGTTTTATGCGTTCCCTCCGTTCCCGCTGGTCCACAAGGTCCTCCTCAAGGTGCGCAGGGACAGGGCTCGCGTGATTCTGATAGCCCCGGCGTGGCCCAGGCAACATTGGTACCCCATGTTGCTGGACCTCTCAATAACCAACCCCAGTTCCCCTGCCCCTTCACCTGGATCTGATCACCCAGGACCACGGCAGGCTCTGTCACCCGGACCTTCGGTCTCTGCATCTCATGGCGTGGCTCCTGCGTGGCTGACCAGCTCCGAGTTACGCTGCTCTACCCCGGTTCGGGAGGTTCTCCTGGGCAGTAGGAAGCCTTCCACTAGAGCTACGTATTCAGCCAAGTGGAAGCGGTTTTCCTGCTGGTGCTCGGAGAGGGGTTTTGTCCCTATGGAGGTTTCCATCGCCAATATTCTGAACTACATCTGGTCCCTCAAGGTCCAGGGTCTGGCGATATCTTCCCTTCAGGTTCACCTAGCGGCCATCTCCACCTTTCATCCGGGAGGAAATGGCCGTTCGGTCTTCTCCCACCCTATGGTGGCAAGATTCCTGAAGGGGCTGGAACGTCTCTACCCAAGGTCCGTCCCCCTGCCCCTTCATGGGATCTCAACCTCGTTCTGGCTCGGCTCATGGGCCCTCCATTTGAGCCGTTAGCGACTTGCTCCTTGCTCTACCTCTCCTGGAAGACAGCCTTTCTAGTGGCCATCACCTCAGCTAGAGGGGTGTCAGAACTCCGGGCTCTCACGGTAGACCCCCCCGTATATGGTCTTCCATAAGGACAAAGTGCAGCTGAGACCGCACCCTGCCTTTCTCCCTAAGGTGGTCTCAGCCTTTCACATTAACCAGGAGATCTTCCTTCCCGTATTTTTCCTGAAGCCCCATTCGTCCCGCAGGGAGCAACAACTCCACTCGTTGGATGTCCGTCGGGCACTAGCATTTTATGTGGAGAGGACCAAACCGTTCCGCAAGTCCCCCCAACTCTTCGTGGCGATAGCGGACCGTGTCAAGGGCCTTCCTATTTCCTCGCAGAGGATATCCTCGTGGGTAACGTCCTGTATCAGGACCTGTTATGACTTGGCCCACATCCCTACGGGCCATGTGACTGCACACTCTACCAGGGCACAGGCATCATCACTGGCTTTCCTTGCCCGAGTGCCGATCCAAGAGATCTGTAGGGCAGCGACCTGGTCATCGGTCCACACTTTCGCTTCCCATTACGCCCTGGTCCAGCAGTCTAGAGATGACGCGGCCTTCGGCTCAGCAGTGCTCCATGCCGCGACTTCTCAGTCCAACCCCACCACCTAGGTAAGGCTTGGGATTCACCTAACTGGAATGGATATGAGCAATCACTCGAAGAAGAAAAGACGGTTACTCACCTTTGTAACTGTTGTTCTTTGAAATGTGTTGCTCACATCCATTCCACACCCGCACTCCTTCCCCACTGTCGGAGTAGCCGACAAGAAGGAACTGAGGAGCGGGCGGGCCGGCAGGGGTATATATCAAGCGCTATGGTGGCGCCACTCTAGGGGGCGACCTGCCGGCCCACTGGAGTTGCTAGGGTAAAAAGTTTCCGGCAAACGTGCACGCGCGGCGCGCACACCTAACTGGAATGGATATGAGCAACACATCTCGAAGAACAACAGTTACAAAGGTGAGTAACCGTCTTTTCTTTCTCAGGCTGCTGAACAGAAAAACTCTCCATGAGCAGCCTGCGAACAGAGCTCCCTGCCCTGAGGGCTGACACATCCGTCTGCTTTACCATGGTATAGGGGGTGTTCCCCATCACGCTTCTCCTACATCCTGCCTCTCCTCTGGGGAAGGGTTGGGCTCTCACTGCTTCCTGGACTGGGGAGACGCTCTTCCTGTGAAGCTGTCAGCTCCTCTCATCTCTCAAGGCTGGGGATGGGGCTACCCCACCCAGTGCCCCCTCCTACTCTTTTCTTAATTGACTCGTCCTACTCTGGCTGGGGAATGGAGGCTGCATTTGGGGGAGGGAGCTTAGCTTAGAAGCAAGAGGAAGACTAAGGACAGGGTAGGCCCACTGCTCAATGAGGAGGGGGTAACAGTAACAGGAGACTTGGAAATGGCAGAGATGCTTAATGACTTCTTTGTTTCGGTCTTCACTGAGAAGTCTGAAGGAATGTCTAGTATAGTGAATGCTTACGGGAAGAGGGTAGATTTAGAAGAGAAAATAAGGAAAGAGCAAGTTAAATATCACTTAGAAAAGTTAGATGCCTGCAAGTCACCAGGGCCTGATGAAATGCATCCTAGAATACTCAAGGAGTTAATAGAAGAGGTATCTGAGCCTCTAGCTATTATCTTTGGGAAATCATGGGAGACGGGGGAGATTCCAGAAGACTGGAAGGGGGCAAATATAGTGCCCATCTATAAAAAGGGAAATAAAAACAACCCAGGAAACTACAGACCAGTTAGTTTAACTTCTGTGCCAGGGAAGATAATGGAGCAGGTAATCAAAGAAATCATCTGCAAACACTTGGAAGGTGGTAAGGTGATAGGGAATAGCCAGCATGGATTTGTAAAGAACAAATCGTGTCAAACTAATCTGATAATATTCTTTGATAGGATAACGAGCCTTGTGGATAAGGGAGAAGCGGTGGATGTGATATATCTAGACTTCAGTAAGGCATTTGATACAGTCTCGCATGATATTCTTATAGATAAGCTAGGAAAGTACAATTTAGATGGGGCTACTATAAGGTGGGTGCATAACTGGCTGGATAACCGTACTCAGAGAGTAGTTGTTAATGGCTCCCAATCCTGCTGGAAAGGTATAACAAGTGGGGTTCCGCAGGGTTCTGTTTTGGGACCGGTTCTGTTCAATATCTTCATCAACGATTTAGATGTTGGCATAGAAAGTACGCTTATTAAGTTTGCGGACGATACCAAACTGGGAGGGATTGCAACTGCTTTGGAGGACAGGGTCAAAATTCAAAATGATCTGGACAAGTTGGAGAAATGGTCTGAGGTAAACAGGATGAAGTTCAATAAAGATAAATGCAAAGTGCTCCACTTAGGAAGGAACAATCAATTTCACACATACAGAATGGGAAGAGACTGTCTAGGAAGGAGTATGGCAGAAAGAGATCTAGGGGTCGTAGTGGACCACAAGCTTAATATGAGTCAACAGTGTGATACTGTTGCAAAAAAAGCAAACGTGATTCTGGGATGCATTAACAGGTGTGTTGTAAACAAGACACGAGAAGTCATTCTTCCGCTTTACTCTGCACTGGTTAGGCCTCAACTGGAGTATTGTGTCCAGTTCTGGGCACCGCATTTCAAGAAAGATGTGGAGAAACTAGAGAGGGTCCAGAGAAGAGCAACAAGAATGATTAAAGGTCTTGAGAACATGACCTATGAAGGAAGGCTGAAGGAATTGGGTTTGTTTAGTTTGGAAAAGAGAAGACTGAGAGGGGACATGATAGCAGTTTTCAGGTATCTAAAAGGGTGTCATCAGGAGGAGGGGAAAAAACTTGTTCACCTTAGCCTCCAATGATAGAACAAGAAGCAATGGGCTTAAACTGCAGCAAGGGAGATTTAGGTTGGACATTAGGAAAAAGTTCCTAACTGTCAGGGTAGTTAAACACTGGAATAGATTGCCTAGGGAAGTTGTGGAATCTCCATCTCTGGAGATATTTAAGAGTAGGTTAGATAAATGTCTATTAGGGATGGTCTAGACAGTATTTGGTCCTGCCATGATGGCAGGGGACTGGACTCGATGATCTCTCGAGGTCCCTTCCAGTCCTAGAGTCTATGAGTCTATGAGCTCTGGGGTTCAAAGCTGGTACCTGCCTCCTCTGTTCCCTCCTCACTAAAACCTTCCTTGCTGTGTCTCTCATGCTGGGAATGGAGCAGCCCCAGCAGAGGGAGCAGGGAGCTGAAGCCTCAGCAAGCAAATGAAAAACTAATGAAGTGGGTCCCATTACACAGTCTGAGGAACTGCAGTGACATCTTTACTCAGTCTCAGGTGCCCAGGACAGAGGCAGCCCCCTGGGATCAAGGCCTGTCCCAGCGAGAACAGGGCTGCTGGGGAGAATGAAAAATTGTCCCAGCCTCCCCCAGGGCTGAGCTCTGCCCCTAACGCTCTGATTCTATTATACCCTCACCCCAGCGAATGTGACTCTGGATCCAGACATCCTGACCTCATCCTGTCTGAGGATCGGACAAGTGGGAGACAGGGAGACAGATGGCAGTGACTGCCCAACACCCCTGAGAGATCTGACACTGAGCTCTGTGTGCTGGGCTGTGAGGGATTCGCCTCGGGGAGACATTGCTGGGAGGTGGAGGTGGGGGGGAGACGGGGGTGGGGGGAGGGGGAATATCCCACTGGGGACCTTGTGATCAGCCTCTCTAGCCTCACACACCCTAGTCTGTATGACCTCTGCCTGTGGACTTTCTATCATGCCGTCTCTATAAGCCTAAAGGTTGCTTCCAGACTCCGCTCTGTGCAGCCTCTGAACTGTCAAACCATTCAGTGAGTGAGGTAGAGAAGCCAACCTCATCATTGCCCCAGGGATTGTTCAGCCTATTTACCACTGTCCTCTATGATCCAGGAGGACTCTGGGGATCCTGGGTCAGACAGTGTCACTGAGACATGTTGGGGATGGAAAAATGGGCTTCTCCTCCCATGTTAACCTAGCCCCTACAGCCTGGAGGACTCCTGTCTACCCAAACCTCTGGCCTCTTAACTCTATGACCTCTGGAAACTTCTCCCCAATTACTTCCTGCAGCCCTAGAGATGAGAGGGGGAAGGGAAAGAACCCCTGGAGCTGCAAGGAGCAGAGGGGTCCTGAGGGGCAGATGTGGGGGCTGAAGGATCGGAACGTAGGGAGACGCTGGCGGCAGAGGTGATGTCGGATTGGGGGCAGAATTAACAGCTGGGCTGGGGACAGGCGGATGTGGTGATGGCAGTGTAACAAGGTGTGCTCTAGTGGGACACTACTGAGAGTGCCAATTCAGGGCGAATTGCTAAGAAACAGGGCTGTTACAGCCCCAGCCTGGTGATTCTCCACCTCTAAGGCACACCAAACCAGCACTTCGGTTTCACCACACTGGCTAACAAGAAGCCATACAAGCAATTCCCTCAGATCCTGCAGCCCCCTTGTCACACTGGTTGCACTCCTTACAGGGATGACTGATTGTGAAAACCAGTATCCCCAGTTAAAGGTTCTCCTGATCCCAAAGGACTAGCACAAACCCAGGTCAACATACAAATCAGCTCTTACCCCCAAATCACGATATTGCCAATCCTTTAGAATCTAAAATCTAAAGGTTTATTCATAAAAAGAATAAAATATAGATGAGAGTTAAAATCAGTTAAAGGAATCAAATACACACAATTGCAAAGTTCTTAGTTCTCGTTTAGAGCTTCAGTTTGTAGCAAAGTTCCTCCAGAAGCAGGAGAGAAGACAAAATGGAGGGGTTTCCAGGGCCTTTTATACCCTTTGTCATGTAGAAGGAAAACCCCTTGTTCTTCTGTGGAAAATCACAACAGCAAAATGGAGTTTGGGGTCACATGGGCAAGTCACATGCTCATGCATGATTCAGTTCCTTACAGGTAGCAGCCATTGTCCACTCGATACCTTGAATGTTCCCAGGAAGGCTCATCAGATGTGGATTGGTGTCTCCCAGGGTTTATTGTCAGTTAAGTGTTTCCTGAGGAAGCACTTAATTTAAATAGTCCTTTTTCCACAGGCTGGGTTCCTCCTGGAAGACATCTCACTGCTGAAGGTGACCTGGGAAACAAGGGAGGGTCTTCTGCAACAATGCGGTTTCTGCCCTGGCCCTAATGCAGCTTGCCTGTGTGCAGCAATGGTCTCCACCCCCTACTCATGGCACAGTGGCATGGGTGTGTTACCCTTACTGGGACAAGGAGCACAGTTGTGCTGCCAAGGAACCTGCACAAGCAGATTGCCCATCTTCTGCATGAGACCTTCGATGAGATCACTGAGGCTGATTACCATGATGGGAGAGAGCACATCAATGCCCTTTTCCGCATTTAAGCATGCATCCAGCCTCAAGCCTTCTTTCTGCAACCCTACTCACCCCAACAGACCACACCCAACAATCCCCTTCTTCCTCACTCCCGCTTTCCACCTCCTGGCTCATTGCACTCTGGACTGGCACAGCCTCTGAAGCGTCCATGGTGCTCTTCGGAGTGGAGGTGGGCTCACCAGCTCTTTGTAGTACCGGCAGCTCATGGGGACAGCACCAGAGCAGCGGTTTCCCCCTCGCCGCTTTGTGGTAGGCATTCCGCAGCTCCTTCACTTTAACCCTGCACTTTAACCCTGCACTGTGTCCCGGTCATGGCCCCTTTCCACCATGGCCCTTGATATCTGCCCCTAGGTATCGTAATTCCTATGGCTGGAGCACAGCTGGGACTGGACAGCTTCCTCCCCCCAAACACTGCTGAGTCCAGAACCTCAGCCTTGTTCCAGGCTGGTGATCACCTGGTGTGTGGAGCCATGGTCATGTGGAAAGATGCGCTGAGAGCACTCCATGCCTGGCTGGGCAAACAGGAAGGGGATTTTCAAAATTCCCAGAGAATTTAAAGGGCGGGTCTGATGGTTGGTCACATGAGGGCAGGGCAGTAGAGTTCAAAGTGATGACCAGAGTGGCTAGAACAGGCATTGTGGGCCACATCCTGGAGGCCAATCAGAGCGCAGTAATAGATCAAAGCATCCACACTGGCACCGTGGCACTCCAGCCCGGGCGCAGAAAGCTCTGTGCTTCTCATGGAGGTGGATTACCAATTCTGCCTGGGCCTGACTTTCCCTTTTCTAAAATGGGGGTAAGGAATTTGAAGAAGTTTGTGCGGTGCTCAGCTAGTGCCATGATGGGGGCCAGACAGGGGCCTGCAATAGCTACAGATGTGCAGCTGTTTCCTGTTCACGTCCAATCACAAAAGATCCCATTGGGGTTCTTGCAAACTTTCCTGATTTCACACTGACTCCCTCACTAGGTGGCGTTTCCCTTAACAATAATTGGAATGAAATACTTAAACCCAAATGTTTGTGCAACTGTGAAAGTTTAAATCAATAAATATAAATTTTTGACAGATATTTTAAGCATTTTATACATATAAAATATAAAAAAAAAAATTCTACCAAGCCTGACTATCATGCCTTAAGACACTCAGCGCCTGCTCTTGGAGGCTTATCCTCACAGGGGGATGCCTCTGATTGCAGGACCAGAGCCCTAGTGGTACATTTTCCACTAAATGGTCCAGAGGGAGCCATGGCCGCAGAGAACCCCCTGGAAAGTCTCCAGGAGGAAGCTCCACGTCCCATTTGTCTGCAGTATTTCACAGAAGCTGTCACTCTGCAGTGCAGGCAGGTCAGCCAGTGCTGGGAGAAATCCGATACAGCCGTCTCCTGTCTGCAGAAACTGTGCAACAGAGAAATGTCAGGCCCAACAGGCAGCTGGGAAACATGGTAGAAATCGCCAAGCAGCTGAGTTTCCAGGCAGCAAAAGGAGCAGGAGGGTACGGGGTGGGTGGGGACCACCAGGAGGCTCTTAGACTTCTGTGAAGAGGATCAAACTTCCATCTGTCTGGTTTGCCATCTGTCCCGGGCTCACAGAGCTCACACAGTGATTCCCATAGAAGAGGCTGCCCAGGAGTACAAGGTAGGGAATTGCTGTTAAGTTTCATGGGTAATAACTTAGCTTTGGATTTTAATGACAGACTAATTTCACTGAAAGTTCCCTGGCACAGGCATGATGCACCATTCAGCTCTGTAAAACCTTCAGGGTATGGGAAGCGCTGTAACAAAATAACTGATTTGACAGAGTGGCAACAGAGGCAAGTCTTTAATGATACCTGATGTGGGAAAATATCCTCTGAGATTCTGATGGAGATTCCTGAAAATCGTCATCATATAAAGAATTCTACCAATCCCAAAGAAGCAGACAAATCATCCACCAAGTTAAAGAAACTTCAATTCTTACCCAAATACAGTAACTCCTCACTTAACGTCCTCTTGCTTAACGTTGTTTCAATCTTACATCCCTGCTCAATTACAGAACATGCTCCATTTTAAATTGTTCAATGCTTCGCTATAACATCATTTGGCTGCCTGCATTGTCCACAGCTGGCAGCCCCCTATCCTCTTCCCTATGCCCTCCCTCCACAGCACCTCCCGCCTGCCGGCAGACCCCATGGATCAGTGCGTTCCTCCTTCTCTTCCCGCCTCCTGCCCGCAGCAATCAGCTGGCTTGCAGCATTCAGGAGGTAGGTGGGAGGAGTGAGACTCAGCGTGCAGGCTCCCCCTCCCTCCCCAGCCTCCCTAATGCTGCAAACCAGCTGATTGCTGCAGCGAGGAGACAGGGGAAGGAGGGGGGAGATTGTTGCTGAGTCCTCACTCCTCCCCCCACCCTCCTGCCCCCAAATATCACAAGCTAGCTGATTGCCCCGGGCAGGAGGGAGCGGGGAGGAGCAAAGATGCAACATACCTCCCCCCTCCCTCCGGCAATCAGCTGACTTGCAGTGTTCAGGAGGCAGGGGAGAGAGGGGAGCCTGCGTGCTGTGTCCTTGCTCCTCCATTGAATGCCACAAGCCACCTGATTGCCGTGGACAGGGGAGGGAACGGACAGGGGAGGAGCAAGGATGCAGCATGTGGAGTAAAGGTGGCGGGGGAGAAGAGGCAGGTCAAGGATGGGGGCTTGGGGGAAAGGGGTGGAGTGAGTGGGCTGAGGGTTGAGCTACCCACCCCTGGTGCTTGCAGAGTAGGAGAAGCTGCCACTGCTGCTGTGCAACGTGCTTCTTCGAGCCTACAGCACCTTCAGCCTCCTTGCCTGACTCATCTCCAGCGCTAGTGGGCTGTGCCTGTGTGGGGTAAGGCGGGGGCACCTCCCAACTATAGTACTGTACTGTACGGCAAAAAAAAAAAAAAAATCCCTGGAACCTAACCACTGCATTTACATTCATTCTTATTGGGGAACTTGGATTTGCTTAACATCATTTCACTTAAAGTCACATTTTTCAGGAACTGAACTACAACATTTTGGCCATGTCTACATCTAAAATTTTGCAGCGCTGGTTGTTACAGCTGTATTAGTACAGCTGTATAGGGCCAGCGCTGCAGAGTGGCCACACTTACAGCAACCAGCGCTGCAAGTGGTGTTAGATGTGGCCACACTGCAGCGCTGTTGGGCGGCTTCAAGGAGTTTCGGGGAACGCGAGAGCAAACCGGGAAAGGAGACCAGCTTCGCCGCGGTTTGCTCTCGCGTTCCGCGAACCACCCTGCAAACCGCAGGGAAGGAGACCTGCTTGCTCGGGTTCGGGGAACGCGAGAGCAAAACCGGGAAAGGAGACCAGCTTCGCCGCGGTTTGCTCTCGCGTTCCCGCGAACCACCCTGCAAACCGCAGGGAAGGAGACCTGCTTGCTCGGGTTCGGGGAACGCGAGAGCAAACCGGGGAAGGAGACCAGCTTCGCCGCGGTTTGCTCTCGCGTTCCGCGAACCACCCTGCAAAACCGCAGGGAAGGAGACCTGCTTGCTCGGGTTCGGGGAACGCGAGAGCAAACCGGGAAAGGAGACCAGCTTCGCCGCGGTTTGCTCTCGCGTTCCCCGAACAAGCAGGTCTCCTTCCCTGCGGTTTGCAGGGTGGTTCGCGGAACGCGAGAGCAAACCGCGGCGAAGCTGGTCTCCTTCCCCGGTTTGCTCTCGCGTTCGCCGAACCCCTGAGCAAGCAGGTCTCCTTCCCTGCGGTTTGCAGGGTGGTTCGCGGAACGCGAGAGCAAACCGCGGCGAAGCTGGTCTCCTTCCCCGGTTTGCTCTCGCCTTCCCGGAACCACCCAGCAAACCTCAGGGAAGGAGACCTGCTTGCTCGGGGTTCGGGGAACGCGAGAGCAAGCCGGGGAAGGAGACCAGCTTGATTACCAGAGGCTTCCTCAGGTATGCTGGGATACCTGCTTATTCCACGGAGGTCAAGAAAAGCGCTGGTAAGTGACTATACTTGATTACCAGCGCTGGATCACCAGCGCTGGATCCTCTACACCCGAGACAAAACGGGAGAACGGCCAGCGCTGCAAACAGGGAGTTGCAGCGCTGGTGGTGCCCTGCAGATGTGTACACCTCCTAAGTTGCAGCGCTGTAACTCCCTCACCAGCGCTGCAACTTTCTGATGTAGACAAGCTCTAAGTGAGGAGTTATTGTACACGCTTACGGCCAATTCTTGTGAACTAAACTACGATTTAGTAAAAGTAGAAAAGAGTATTGGCAAAAAGATCATTAGACATACAAATGCAAATAGAGTCCTTAGGTCAGTTTCACCAGAGATGGCGGGTTAGAATTGAAGAGAGTCCTTTTCAGAATCATTTCATCACGTTCTAGTCCAATGTCCAAATGTTCAAGATTAGGGCTGTCAAGGTCTGATTCCCACTTTGATCTTTAGCATCCAGAAAGTGGGCACCTGCATGTACCCCTCTAAACTTAATTCCTAGCTGAGATCTGATAACGCTGCCACCAACCAAAATATAGTGTTTGGTACATTTCTGTCCCCCAAAAACCTTCCCTGGGGAACCCAAGACCAAAATCCCTTGGGTCTTAAAACAAAGAGGAATAAACCATTCCCCCTCCTTCCCCCTCCCAGCTTTTCCCCTCCCTGGGTTACCCTGAGAGATCACTGTGATTCAACTCCTTGAATCTTAAAACAGAGAGGAATTAACCTTTCCCCCTCCTTCCTTTTCCCGCCCACCAATCCCTGGTGAGTTCAGACGCAATCCCCTTGGGTCTTACACAAGAAAAAAAATCAATTAGGTTCTTAAAAAGAAAAGCTTTTAATTAAAGAAAGAAAAAGTAAAAATTATCTCTGTAAAATCAAGATGGAAAATGTTTAAAGGGTCTCAGCTTTACATAGACCAGAGGGACTCCCTCCCTCCTAGCCTAAGGATAAGTTACAGCAAACAGAGGTAAAATATCCTTCCAGCAAAATACACATTTGCAAATCAAGAAAACAAATATAAAGACTAATTCGCCTTCTATCTAGTACTTACTATTTAGAACATGAGAGACTGTTTTAGAAAGATTGGAGAAACCTGGTTGCATGTCTGGCTCCTCTTAATCCCAAGAGAGAACAAAGAACAACCCAAAAAGCACAAACAAAGACTTCCCTCCACCAAGATTTGAAAGTATCTTGTCCCCCGATTGGTCCTCTGGTCAGGTGTCAGCCAGGTTCACTGAGCTTGTTAACTCTTTACAGGTAAAAGAGACATTAACTCTTAACTATCTGTTTATGACACGCCCACCAAATCTCAGACAGTGTGGAACCACACTGGCGGTGATTTCTTCCTAGAACTTTAGAATAAACAGAATAATAACACACATGCACCGTTACATATACTACTAATTATGTAAAACTACAAGATTTTCCACATTTCAAGGACAATTTTTAACCAGTTGAATCTGGGAAACTTTCACGGGAGAGTGCATCAGCTACTTTGTTAGAAGCTCCTGAAATGTCTGAATTTCAAATGAATTTCAAAATCAAAATCTTGGAGAGCTAAACTCCATCGAATAAGTTTTTTGTTATTTCCCTTGGCAGTATGAAGCCATTTTAGCGTAGCACGGTCGGTTTGTAGCTGGAACTGCCGTCCCCAAACGTATGGGCGTAGCTTTTCCAGGGCATACACAATGGCATAGCATTCTTTTTTACTGATCGACCAGTGGCTTTCCCTCTCAGACAGTTTCTTGCTGAGAAACACGACAGGATGGAAGTTTTGATCCGGTCCTTCCTGCATTAAAACTGCTCCCACACCACGTTCAGATGCATCCGTGGTTACTAGGAATGGCTTGTCAAAGTCAGGGGCCCTTAGCACAGGGTCAGACATGAGGGTCGCCTTCTGACACTCATCAGTCCACTTAACTGCATTTGGCTGGGTCTTTTTGGTCAGGTCTGTTAGTGGGGCAGCAATTTGGCTGTAGTGTGGTACAAATCGCCTGTAATACCCAGCCAAGCCTAAGAAGGATTGGACCTGTTTCTTTGACCTTCGGACAGGCCACTTTTGGATAGCATCCACCTTGGTCTGTAGGGTGTTTATTGTTCCTCGACCCACCTGGTGTCCCAGGTAAGTCACTCTGTTTTGGCCTATCTGACACTTTTTGGCCTTAACAGTTAGTCCTGCCTGCCTGATGTGCTCAAAGACTTTTTCCAGGTGTTCAGAATCAGAAAAAATGGCCACATCATTGAGGTAGGCAACTGCATATTCTCCCAATCCTGCTAGGAGACCATCCACAAGTCTTTGGAAGGTGGCGGGTGCATTTCGCAGCCCGAAACCAAGTACATTAAACTCATACACCCCTGCATGGGTGATGAAGGCTGACCTTTCTTTGGCGGGTTCATCTAGTGGTACTTGCCAGTACCCTTTGGTTAAGTCTATTGTACAGATGAACTGGGCACGTCCCAACTTCTCCAACAGCTCATGGGTGCGTGGCATTGGATAGTTGTCTGGATGAGTTACCGCATTTAGCTTACGGTAGTCCATGCAAAAGCGTATTTCCCCATCTGGTTTGGGTACCAGAACCACCGGAGATGCCCATGCACTGGTAGAGGAGCGGATTATACTCATCTGTAGCATGTTTTGGATCTCCCATTCTATAGCAGCTTGGGCATGAGGAGACACCCGGTAGGGTGGGGTTCTAATTGGGTGAGCATTACCTGTGTCAATGGAGTGGTATGCCCATTCAGTCCGTCCTGGGGTGGCTGAGAACAATGGGGCGAAGCTAGTGCACAGCTCCTTGATCTGTTGCCGCTGCAGACATTCCAAGGCTGTGGAGAGGTTCACCTCTTCCATGCCACCGTCACTTTTTTCCTTCGTAGTAGACACCTTCAGGCCACTCAGCGTCATCTTCTCCCTGGGCTTTAAACTGACAAACCTTTAAGTTTCTGGAATAGAAGGGCTTGAGAGAATTAACATGGTACACTTTAGGCTTTAGGGAGGAATTGGGAAATGCTATGAGGCAGTTAACAGCTCCCAGGGCTCTTGGACCGTGAATGGTCCTTCCCATGATGCTTCCATCTTATGGGCCTGTTGTGCCTTCAAGACCATAACCTGGTCTCCTATCTTGAAGGAACGCTCTCTGGTATGTCTATCATACCAGGCCTTTTGCTCTTTCTGAGCATCCTTTAGGTTTTCTTTAGCAAGGGCTAAAGAGTGTCGGAGGGTGTTTTGTAGGTTGCTTACAAAGTCTAGAATGTTAGTTCCTGGAGAAGGTATAAACCCCTCCCACTGCTGCTTCACCAACTGTAATGGCCCCTTAACCTCGTAGCCATACACAAGTTCAAATGGTGAAAACCCTAAAATGGGTACAGCTCTGTAGGCAAAAAGCAACTGCTGTAACACTAGGTCCCAATCATTGGAGTGTTCATTGACGAATTTACGTATCATGGCCCCCAAAGTTCCATTAAACCTCTCCACCAGGCCATTGGTTTGATGGTGGTAAGGGGTGGCAACCAAGTGATTCACCCCATGAGCTTCCCACAGATCTTTCATGGTCCCTACCAGGAAATTAGTTCCTGAATCTGTAAGGATGTCCGAGGGCCAACCTACCCTGGCAAAAATGTCTGTTAAGGCCTGGCACACAGTTTTAGCCCTGGTGTTGCTTAGAGCTACTGCTTCCGGCCATCGGGTAGCAAAGTCCACGAAAGTCAGTATGTACTGCTTTGCTCTGGGGTCTTTTTTGGGAAAGGACCCAGAATATTCACAGTTACTCGCTGAAATGGGACCTCAATTATGGGGAGTGGCTGGAGAGGGGCCTTGACCAGGTCTTGGGGCTTTCCCACTCTTTGGCACACCTCACAAGACCGGACATAATTGGCAACATCCTTGCCCATCTCCTCCCAGTGGAAGGACTTCCCCAATCTGTCTTTGGTTCTGTTCACCTCAGCATGGCCACTGGGATGATCATGGGCCAAGCTTAAGAGCTTCCCCCAGTACTTAGTTGGAACCACCAACTGTTTTTGAGGATGCCAGTCTTCCTGGTGTCCACCAGAAAGAGTCTCCCTGTATAAAAGTCCTTGTTCTACAACAAACCGGGATCGATTAGAAGAGCTGACAGGCGGTGAGGTGCTCTGTGCCGCCGCCCAAGCTTTCTGAAGGCTGTCATCTGCTTCCTGCTCAGTCTGGAACTGTTCCCCTGACGCTGGAGACACCAGTTCCTCCTTAGACTGTGGACTTGGGCTTGGTCCCTCTGCAAGCGATGTAGGTGATGGGGTGGTTTTCGTGGCTGGTGAACCGCTCTCCGCTGGTGCACCAAGTGGTATTTCAGGCTCTGGCTGAGCCTCTTGGGTATGGCTGTCTGCTGCTTCTGCCAGTTCAGGCCCACTGGCACCCTCTGTTGTTGGGTTTGGAGACGGGTTTGCAAGCGCTGGCGTCAGTGCTGGCAACGGTTCTGGTGCTGGTTGCTTTTCCAGTTCCGGTTCTGGGTTGGAGGTACTGTGGCTGTTGCCATCGTTGGCAGGGGATCCAGGTTCATCACCTCTGTCTGGGTCTCTGGTAACACAGACGGGGCCTCTGTGGACGGTTCAGGAACAGGGATAGGTCTGGAAGCTTGCCTGGCTTGGCTGCATGTAACCATTCCCACCCTCTTGGCCCGCTTCACCTGGTTGGCCAAGTCTTCCCCCAGTAGCATGGGGATAGGATAATTGTCATAGACTACAAAAGTCCACATTCCTGACCAGCCTTTGTACTGGACAGGCAGTTCAGCTGTAGGCAAGTCTACAGATTTTGACATGAAGGGGTAAATTGTCACTTGGGCCTTTGAGTTGATGAATTTGGGGTCCACTAAGGATTGGTGGATAGCTGACACTTGTGCCCCCGTGTCTCTCCACGCGATAACCTTCTTTCCGCCCACTCTCAAAGTTTCCCTTTGCTCCGAGGGTATTTGAGAGGCATCTGGGCCTGGGGATCTTTGATGTGATGGTGGTGTAATGAACTGCACTCGGTTGGGGTTCTTGGGGCAGTTGGCCTTTATATGTCCCAGTTCATTACACTTAAAGCATCGCCTAGCTGACTGGTCACTGAGCCGAGGTGGGTTGCTGGAGACTGGTGAGGTGGGACAATAGGGAGTCTGGGGCTTTCCTTGGATTGTAAGTGGGGTCTTGGGTTGCCCTTGGGGATAGGGTTTATTGTTGGTGTGACCCCTGTGATATTCGCTCCCCTTGCTAGTAGCCTTTTTCTTTTCTGCCAGTTCCACCCATCTGGCTCCAATCTCCCCCACCTTGGTTACAGTTTTGGGCTTCCCATCTAGGATGTACCTTTCTATTTCCTCAGGAACACCCTCTAAGAACTGCTCCAGTTGTATTAGGAGGGACAGCTCGTCCAGAAATTTAACATTTGCTCCTGATATCCAGGCATCATAATTCTTTCCAATGTGGTAGGCGTGTCGGGTGAATGACACATCTGGTTTCCACCTTAGGGCTCTGAACCGCCAACGGGCATGCTCAGGGGTTAGCCCCATTCTGATTCTGGCCTTGGTTTGAAAAAGCTTACAGCTGTTCATGTGTTCCTTAGGCATTTCATCCGCCACCTCTGCTAAGGGTCCACTGAGCTGTGGCCTCAGCTCTATCATGTACTGGTCTTCAGAGATGTTGTACCCATGGCAGGTCCTTTCAAAATTTTCTAAGAAGGCCTCAGTTTCATCACCTGCCTTGTAGTGGGAAATTTCCTGGGATGGAGAACAATAACTGAAAAGGGTTGTTAGGGTTGGCTGGAACATTTGGCTTAGTCTTTGTTAATTCCAGTTCATGCTTTCTCTCTCTTTCCCTCTCTTCCATCTCTTTTTCTTTTATCTCTAGCTCCTTTTGTTGCCTTTCTATCTCTCTCCTGTTAGCCGCCTCTTTGGCGTCTTGTTCTCTTTTGTGGGCTGCTTCTTCCTTGGCTATTTCTGCATTAATTAGTTCCATCCGTCTCCTATGTTCATTGTCTTTTTCTATGGCTTCTAGCCTTCCTCGGAACTCATTGTTCCTGCTTCCTTGTGCTGGCTGCGCCCTCTGCTGCTTAGTGCCTGGAATGTTGCAGCTCAGGCTGCCTCTTCAGGGTTGCTTGGTAACAGAGACTTTTTTTTTTAAACTAGCTATCCTGAAAGAGTTAGAAAGAAAAAAAAAACCATTCATTTGCAAATGCCCTTTGCTGGTGTCTGCTGCTCACAGCTCGAGCTTCCTTTTTAACAAAGACCCTTGTTAAAGAACTTAACAGCTCTGCCTTCAGGCACTCAGAAGGGAGAGAGAAAAAAATTCACAGGCTTTTGCTTTGAAACCCAATCCTTTCAGGCTCCATCCAAGCAGTTAGAAAGGAGAGAAAAAAGAAAAAAATCACTGGCTTTTGGGTCCTAGACTTTCCACCGCTGTGCCACCATGTCAAGGAGTGATTCCCACTTTGAACTTTAGCGTCCAGAAAGCGGGGACCTGCATGTACCCCTCTAAACTTAATTCCTAGCTTAGATCTGATAACGCTGCCACCAACCAAAATATAGTTTTTGGTACACTTCTGTCCCCCAAAAACCTTCCCTGGGGAACCCAAGACCAAAATCCCTTTGATCTTAAAACAAAGAGGAATAAACCATTCCCCCTCTTTCCCCCTCCCAGCTTTTCCCCTCCCTGGGTTACCCTGAGAGATCACTGTGATTTAACTCCTTGAATCTTAAAACAGAGAGGAATTAACCTTTCCCCCTCCCCTTCCTTTTTCCCCCACCAATCCCTGGTGAGTTCAGACCCAATCCCCTTGGGTCTTACACAAGAAAAAAAAATCAATTAGGTTCTTAAAAAGAAAAGCTTTTAATTAAAGAAAGAAAAAGTAAAATTATCTCTGTAAAATCAAGATGGAAAATGTTTACAGGGTCTCAGCTTTACATAGACCAGAGGGACTTCCTCCCCACTAGCCTAAGTATGTGTTACAGCAAACAGAGGTAAAATATCCTTCCAGCAAAATACACATTTGCAAATCAAGAAAACAAATATAAAGACTAATTCGCCTTCTATCTAGTACTTACTATTTAGAACATGAGAGACTGTTTTAGAAAGATTGGAGAAACCTGGTTGCATGTCTGGCTCCTCTTAATTCCAAGAGAGAACAAAGAACAACCCAAAAAGTACAAAAGACTTCCCTCCACCAAGATTTGAAAGTATCTTGTCCCCCGACTGGTTCTCTGGTCAGGTGTCTGCTAGGTTCACTGAACTTGTTAACCCTTTACAGGTAAAAGAGACATTAACTCTCAACTATCTGTTTATGACAAGGGCAGTCCAGAGGGGACTGAAGATCTCAATCTTAAGACTCAAACGCCCCCTGAATAACGCTTAAGAAGATCTGAGATAAAAAGATCAGGTCTCAAGAATTTATATAGACATTTTTGCTCTCTCTTCACAGCAGGCTGTCCTTGGATGATCAATAGGTTGTAGAAGTAACCTCCTATTTCCCAAACATCACAGGTAATTAAACTACATGGATTAACAAAGTAATTATCCCTATAGAAACATAGAATATCAGGGTTGGAAGGGACTTCAGGAGGTCATCTAGCCCAACTCTCTGCTCAAAGCAGGACCTAATCCCCAACTAAATCAACCCAGACAGGGCTTTGTCAAGCTTGACCTTAAAAACCTCTAAGGAAGGAGATTCTACCACCTCCCTACATAACCCATTCCAGTGCTTCACCACCCTCCTAGTGAAAATCTTTTTCCTAATTTCCAACCTAAACCTCCCCCACTGTAACTTGAGACCATTACTCCTTGTTCTGTCCTCTGCTACCACTGAGAACAGTCTAGATCCATCCTCTTTGGAACTCCCTTTCAGGTAGTTGAAAGCAGCTATCAAATCTCCCCTTATTCTTCTCTTCTGCAGATTAAATAATCCCAGTTCCCTCACTCTCTCCTCATAAATCATGTGCTCCATCATTTTTGTTGCTCTCCGCTGGACTCTTTCCAATTTTTCCACATTCTCCTTGTAGTGTGGGGCCCCAAACTGGACACAGTACTCCAGATGAGGCCTCACCAATGCCAAATAGAGGGAAATGATCACGTCCCTCGATCTGCTGGCAATGCTCCTACTTATACACCCAAAATGCTGTTAGTCTTCTTAGCAACAAGGGCACACTGTTGACTCATATCCAGCTTCTCATCCACTGTAACCCCTAAGTCCTTTTCTGCAGAACTGTTGCCTAGCCACTGGGTCCCTAGTCTGTAGCAGTGTCCAGGATTCTTCCTTCGTAAGTGCAAGACTCTGCACTTGTCCTTCTTGAAACTCATCAGGTCCCTCTGTATCCTATCCCTACCCTCCAGCGTATCTACCACTCCTCCCAGTTTAGTGTCATCTGCAAACTTGCTGAGGGTGCAATCCACGCCATTCTCCATGCCTTTTTTGCACTGTAAAAAACCAAAAGAATAGTATTTTTCAATTCACCAAGTGCAAGTACTGTAGTGCAATCTCTTTATCATGAAACTTGAACTTACAAATGTAGTATTACGTACAAAAAATACCTGCGTTGAAAAATAAAACAATATAAAACTTTGGGGCCTACAACTCCACTCAGTCCTCCTTCTTGTACAGCCAATCACTCAGAAAAACAAGTGTGGGTTACAATTTGTAGTAGATAATGCTGCCTGCTTCTTGTTTACAATGTCACCTGAAAGTGAGAACAGGCATTCTCGTGGCACTGTTGAAGCTGACGTCGCAAGATATTTATGTGCCAGATGCGCTAAAGAGTCATGTGTCCCTTCCTGCTTCAACCACTGTTCCAGAGGGCATGCCTCCATGCTAATGACGGGTTCTAATCGATAACAATCGAAAGCCGACCAGACCAACATGTGTTCATTTCCATCAACTGAGTCAGATGCCACCAGCAGAGGGCTGATTTTCTATTTTGGTGGTTCGGCTTCTGTAGTTTCCCAATCGGTGTGTTGCTCTTTTAAGACTTCTGAAAGCATGCTTCACACCTCATCCCTCTCAGATTTTGGAAGGTACTTCAGATTCTTAAACCGAGGGCCGAATGCTGTAGCTACCTTTAGAAATCTCAGATTGTTACTTCCTTTGCGTTTTGTCAAATCTGCAGTGAAAGTGTCCTTAAAATGAACATGTGCTAGGTCATTATCCGTGACTTCCATATGATGAAATATTTGGCAGAATGTGTGTAAAACAAAACAGGGGACATACAATTCTCCTCCAAGGAGTTCAGTCACAAATTTAATTAATACATTTTTTTTTTTAAATGAGCATCGTCAGCATGGAAGCATGTCCACTGGAATGGTGGCTGAAGCATGAAGGGACATAGGCATGTTCAGCATATCTTGCACACAAATACCTGCACTGCCAGCTACAAACATGCTATGTGAACACCTTCTCACACTTTCTGGTGACATCATAAATTAAAAGCAGGCAGCATTCTCCCGCGTAAATGTAAACAAACTTGTTTGCCTTAGTGATGGGCAGAAAACGAACAGTAGACATCTAGGTTCTAAAGTTTTTAATTGCTTTATTTTTGAGTGCACTTACGTAAGTAAAATAATCTGTGTTTTAAGCTACACTTTCCTGATAAAGCGATTGCACTACAGTACTTGTACCAGGTGAACTGGAAAATACTAGTTTTATTCTGCATGTTTACAGTACAAATATTTGTAATGAAAATAATATAAAGTGAGCACTGTACACTTCCTATTCTTTGTTGTGATAGAAATCAATATAGAAGAAAACGCAGAAAAACATCCAAAAAAATTCCAATTCCTCTTCTATTATTTAACAATGTGATTCATCAAGATTAATATTTCTAACCACAATGAATTTTTTTTAGTTAATCATGTGAGTTAATTGCAATTAATCAACAGCACTACTATCTTCTTTCAATTTCTTAACAATACCACGTTACATTTCAAAGCTCTCGTCTCTATTTCTTGGAATGGTCTCAATACCATTTACACACTTTCTGAACTCTTATGGTCTCCCTCTTGTATGGATTGCTTGATGTTTAACAAGGCCTGACCTCCGTATGAAACTTTTCCCACACTCTAAGCACTTATGGGGTCTCTCTCCGGTATGGATTTTTTGATGTGCAAGTAGGGATGACCTCCGTACAAAACTTTTTTCACAGTCTAAACACTTATGGGGTCTCTCTCCAGTGTGGATTTCCTGATGTTTAACAAGGTCTGACTTCCGTATGAAACCTGTCCCACAGATTAAGCATTTATGGGGTCTCTCTCCAGTGTGGATTGCCTGATGAAGAAGAAGGGCTGATCTCTGTATAAAACTTTTCCCACAGTCTAAGCATTTATGGGGTCTCTCTCCAGTGTGGATTGCCTGATGAAGAAGAAGGGCTGATCTCTGTACAAAACTTTTCCCACAGTCTAAGCACTTGTGGGGTCTCTCTCCAGTGTGGATTCTCCCATGTTTAACGAGGGCAGATCTCCATGTGAAACTTTTCCCACAGTCCAAGCACTCATGGGGTCTCTCTCCAGTGTGGATTCTTCTATGTTTAACGAGGGCAGATCTCCATGTGAAACTTTTCCCGCAGTCTAAGCACTTATGGGGTCTCTCTCCAGTGTGGATTCTCTGATGTTCCATAAGATTTGATCTTTGTGTGAAACTTTTCCCATCGTCCAAACACTTATGGGATCTCTCTCCTGTGTGGATTATCTGATGTTTAGCAAGGTCTGACCTCTCTATGAAACTTTTTCCACACTCTAAGCACTTATGAGGTCTCTCTCCTGTGTGGTTCTTCTGATGAAAAACAAGGCCTGACCTCCATATGAAACTTTTCCCACAGATTAAGCACTTATGGGGTCTCTCTCCAGTGTGGACTGCTTGATGTATAAGAAGGGTTGACCTCCGTATGAAATTTTTCCCACACTCTAAACACTGATGAGGTTTCTCTCCAGTGTGGATTACCTGATGTGCAACAAGGTTTGACTTCTGTATGAAACTTTTTCCACACTCTAAACACTTATGGGATCTCTCTCCTGTGTGGATTGCCTGATGACTAAGTAGGGCTGACCTCCATACGAAACTTTTCCCACACATTAGGCACTTATGGGGTCTCTCTCCAGTCTGGACTGTCTGATGTGTAATCAAGGCTGACTTCAAATTTAAAATATTCCTGCCCTCAAGGCACTGAGAGGGTCTCTCTCCTGTGTGGCTTCTCCCATGGTTATTAAGATCTGAGCAGTTATTGAAACTTTCCCCACGGTCCAAGCATTGAAGTGATTTCTTTCCAGTTTCGATTTCCTGAAGTGGAGCAAGCTGTGGTCTCAGAACGATTCCTTTCCCAAAACCAAGACATTCATAGCTTTTGTCTGTCTTGGAGGTTGTCTGTCGGGCTGTGGGATCGCTATGTCCTTCCCCACATATAATAGCTTTATTCATTTGCTTCCTTGAGTGGTTTCCCGGAAGCCTATCTGACCTCCGCCAATTTTCCCCATCATCTCCCTGTTCCAAGCACTGGGAAAAATTCCCTTCAGCTCTTCCCAAAAAGGTTCCCTGTGATTCTCCATGCACAGGAACTTCTGTCTCTTGATTCCCCTCCTCGTTTTCACTCACTGTCTCATCACCTGCTGGGAGAGAGACACAATCCAAATAGGAGTCATTGTGCTGGGGAGAAATTAAGAGGAATAGCACCAAGGGAAAACCCAACATACTAAAGCTGCACAGATGGAGCAATTGGATTCTGCCTCCACTTCCCACCCAAACTTTTAAAAAGAAGGAAAGTAGGGAAGGAAACTCATGCACTGAACAGGACATGTAGGAAGCAATGTCAGTGACATCTGCTGCCTGCAGCCCTGCCCTGGGTGAGAAGAGGAAGGAACTAAGGGCATTTACTGATACCTCATTTTGGGGATTCTCAACTTTTTCTTTCATTCACTAGATGGTTTCTGTGTCAGTCCTCACCTGTGTGGGCACCTCTCGGGATCTCTCCTCCCTCACAGGACTGGACATCAGGCACCCACGGCTCTTCCCCTCGTTCCAGCTGGCTGATCAGCTCAGGTTTGGGAAGAGGGAATCCTGTGCAGGGAGTGAAATCAGATTAGATCAGGGTGTGTGGAGGACTGAGAGCGTCTCTTCGAAAGTGAAAGTATTTTTCAGAAAGGACATTCCATGAGCAGAACCTGTCCCTGTGCTCTGTTGGGGAATGTGGAACCTAAGAGGATGGGAATGTGGTCACTGAGATACATCGGGGGAGGCAGACGTCTGGGGAGGTGAGGGCAATTGTGGTGCACACCCAGCTCCAGTGTTAAACCACTGTGCCTTAGGTTTTGACACCCTGGTCTCATTGCGGTTTCAGACACACAGACCCTCTGCAGTTTCCAATATGCAAGGGGCCAGGAATCCCTTACCCAGTGAGGTCACCGTCTCGTAGTTCTCCTGCATGACATCCCTGTAGAGGGCTCTCTGGGCGGGGTCCAGCAGAGCCCCCTGCTCCTGGGTGAAATACACAGCCACCTCCTCAAAGGTCACCAGCATCTGAAACAAGAAGAGTCCCCCGCTCAGCACCTGCTGCTCCAGCCACAATCCTGCTAGTCATGGGGGGAGGGGGAGAGGCCTGGAGAAACAGAATCCCACTCCCACCCTGCTGAGAGCAGCCAGGAGGCTTCAGGATGTGGGAGAAGGTGAGAGCTCCTTGTCCCCCCAGCACACGGAGGAGGGCAGAGTCCTGGTTCAGATACGGGGGAATGTTTCCTCTTTCCCCCACTTGCCACTGACCTGTTCTAGCAGCCCTTTCCAGTCTCTCCACTCTCCCTTTTATCTTCTTCTCTCGCCTTGGGAGAATGGGCGACTGCCCCATTTACCTGGGCTTTGCTCTCATCAGCCAGCTTAGCCACTGACACTGGTAACGGGGGTTGAACCCAGCTGTGTCACTGAGGCAGCAGCTCTGGGACTCACCGACACAGGGAGCCCCTCACCTTGTAGGCCAAACTCCCCAGCTGGTCCCTGAAAGGGGCCCTTTGTGCAGAGTCATTTCCCTGCCCAGCTCCAGCCCTTTCCCCAGGTCTCTCCATCACCTGCAGGTTCAGAGGCTGGAATGGTTAGAGTTGTTCTAGCCAGTGGAGAAAGTGCCCCTGGGCTGGTCTCAGAGGGGTGGGATGAAGCGGGAATGCTCTTAATATTTTCTCTGAATACCAAGTGTGTGCCTCAGTTTCCTCCTGGTTTGGGACTCACAGGAGAAGAGTCCAGGGCTCAGGATCCTGGATTCCCCCCCAGATGGATTTTGCTGAGAGCTCCTGATTTCTCTGCTAACAAGCTCTGTTCTATGCTGTGTTCCCAGCGACCAATAAACCTGTTTTCCAAGCCGGCTGAGAGTCACAGCTGACTGCAGAGGTGGGGTTAATGGCCCCTGCGTGGAGCGGGTCAGGCTTCTCCTTAGGCTGCCCCCGGGGCTCAGGCTGGGGCAATATTTGCCCCCCTCAGATCTGCCTGAGCTGCAGCCTCCGTCTGCACCAGCGCGGCCAGGGGCAGGAAACAAAGCAGCAGATGACGGGTAACGTGATCCCGCCCACACGGGGGCTGGCGGCAGCTTTCCCGGGCCCCGGGCGGGAATCTCAGCCAGCTCCGCTGGGAGCAGCCTGGGGACAAACCTCCCCCTGCAGCCCGGGGGTGATGGGGCGGGGGCGGGTCTCTCTCACCTTCCCTCCGAGCGGGGCCCCCCGGGGCAGGGGCCGGGCCGGGCCGGGCTGGGGGCTCTGCCCTGGGAGAGGCTCCTGGGGAGCAGCGGGAAGGGCCCTGCTGGAGATTCCCCTCTCCCGGCTGCAGCCAGGGCTCCGGGCTCCCAGCACCAGCCGCCGGGGCTCGGGGATCTCGCCAGGAGCCTGGGAGCCAGAGTCACCGCAGCGGCTGCGAGTCACTTCCTGCTGCCGCAGAGCCGCCTCCCAGCTGCTCCTGGGTCCTAGCGATCAGGGAGGGGATCGCGCTGCAGCATCTCTGGCTCCGGCTCCTGTTCCACTCCCAAGCTCTCAGGACAGAAGGGAGGGACCGTCTTCCATCTACCGTGGGCAATGGGTGACACATTTTTCTAAAATACTTAATGAACTTTAGAGGAAACCGATAAACATGCACAGAGGTAAGTGGGGAAATGGTCCCACTATTGGGGGGAACTTTCCTGACTTAACCCCCCCCGGCGGAATAAAAGAGCAGAAGGATCTGAGTCCTCGCTCCCTCTTCCTTCACCCAGAGCCTGCCTCACCTTGAGGGCTCCCCTTCCACTCTGCTGTGTGGCAAAGTCCTTATAACCCCAACAAGGCTGGGCCCAGGCTTCCTGTGGGGCTCGTCCCTCAACCTGGTTGTGACCACTCAGGAAACGGGCTAGAGCATCCCCACTCTGGGGCCCTTCCTCTGCTCTGGACGCTTCCCTGACCATTGTCTATACCCCAGAAGAAATGCAATTTACTAAACAGCAGCTAATAAAAAAAAATCAGGAAACAATGGGAAAGGCGAAAGGAAAACACTTCGCCCCACTCTGCGGGCCTGGGGGAAGCACAAACAGCATCTGTGGGATGCCAGGGCAGTTCACAGTCTGTCCCTCCCCCGTACCAGGCCTCCTGCCCAGGCCCTGGCTGTGCTGCAGGTCAGACACATGCTCTGGCGATGGCTGTACGCCTTCATGCTCTAGGTGACAGAACCTTTCTTCCCAGTGTCCCTGGAAAGGTGCAAATTCAGAGGACAGATAAAAAGCCCTCGAACTTGGTAATCTCTGTAACTGATTTGGGGGAGGGGGGCAGATTTGTGATCTTTGAGCACTTCTGGCTGCTGACCTAGTTCTGTCCCTGTCCCCCCCCCTCCAGGGTTCCACAAGGTGCAGGCTATGGACTGGGACACCCCTGGGGAGTGGTGGAAATCCCAGTACGACAGGGATGACTTCATCAGCTTCCATGTCCTGCCTCGGGCTGTTTTTCTAAGCTGGCGTGGGCAAACTTTGTGGCCCGACGGGCACATTAGGGTTGTGAAACTGTCTGGAGGACCAGGTAGGGAAGGCCGTGCCTGCCCAAACAACCTGGCCCCCACCCACCAACTTCCCAACCCTTGATTGCCCCCCTCAGAACATCCGACCCATCCAACCCCCACTGCTCCTTGTCCCCTAATTGCACTGACCCGTCGCCACACTCCTGCCCCGACAGCCCCCCGGGACTCCCACACCTATCCAGCTGCTCCCTGTCCCCTGACTGCCCTGACCCATATCCACACCCCTGCTCCTAATGGCCCCCTAGACCCCACCCCTTTATCCACCCAGCCTGCTCCACCTCCCCTAACCGCCCCATCCAACTGCCTCCTGTTCCCTGTCCCCTGACTGCCCCCTGGGACCTCCTGCCCCTTATCCAACTCCTCCCTAGCCCCTCACCCCCTTACCATGGCACTCAGAGTGGCAGGAGCTCATAGCCCCGCCGGAGGCAGCCACATCGTTCAATGCTGCCCGGCAGGAGCAGAGATCCAGTGCACTGGTGGTGTGGTGTGCTGAGGCTGTGGGGGAGGGAGAACAGTGGGGAAGGGGCTGGGGGCTTGCCTCCCCAGCCGGGAGCCAAGGGACGGTTCTACAGACCAGATGTGGCCCAGGGGCCATAGTTTGCCCACCTCTGGTCTAACACATTGGCTGAACAAGAAGTAGCACTGAGTGGACTTCTAGGCTCTAAAATTGTACAATGTTTTATTTTGAATGCAGCTATTTTTTACATAAATCTATGTTTCTAAGTTACACTTTCCTGATAAAGAGATTGCACTACAATACTTGTATGAGGTGAACTGGAAAATACTATTTTTGTTTTGCACATTTACAGTACAAATATTTGTAATAAAAAATAATATAAAGTGAGCACTGTACACTTTCCATTCTTTGTTGTGAGAGAAATCATTACATATGAAAATGCAGAAAAACATCCAAAACCATTTAACAAATTTCAATTGCTATTCTATTATTTTACAATGTGATTCATCGAGTTTAATATTTCTAACCACAATGAATTTTTTTGTTAATCATACAAGTTAACTGCAATTAAGCAACATCACTACTCTCTTCTTCCAATTTTTTAACATCAGTTTACATTTCAAAGTTCTAGTCTATATTTCTTGGAATGGCCCCAAATACCATTTACACACTTTATGATGTCTCTAAAGGTTGAATATGGGTCAAATAGCCTGCAAGGTTCTTAACTCTTTCGGGCCAGGTGTCACAGAAGTTTAGATCGTGTGTGAATTCTCCAGTGTTTAATGAGATATGATCTCTGTATACAATTTTTGCCACAGTCCAAGCACTTACAGAGTCTTGTGGATTCTCTGATATAAAACAAGGACTGATCAGTTTCTGCAATGTTTCCCCAGTCTAAGTACTTATGGGGGCTTTCTTCTGTGTGGGTTGCCTGATGTTTAACAAGGCCTGACCTTCATATGAAACTTTTGCCACAGTCAAAGCAGTTATGGGATCGCTCTCCTGTGTGGATTGGCTGATGTTCTGTAGTGCTGAGGTGTTTCTGAAACGTTTCCCACAGTCCAAGCACTTACAGTCTCCCCCTCTTTTGTGGATTACCTGGTAATTAAGAAGACTTGACTATGGTATGAAACATTCTCCATAGTCTAAGCACTTATGGGGTCTCCTATGTGGATTCTCTGATGTAAAACATGGCCAGAACTCCATATAAAACTTTCCTCACAGCCTAAGCACTTACGGAATCTCTTTCCTGTGTGGATTAGCTGATGTTAAACAAGGTCTGACCTATGTAGGAAACTTTTCCCAGTCTGAGCTCTGATGGGGTCTCTCTCTGTGATAGAGTAGGGACTATCTGTGTGGGAGATGAGAGAGCAGGGGAGGACTTTAGGTGAGGGACTCCTCCACATCCTGTAACCTGAGCCAGGTATGGGGAGAGGTGTGTCAGCACCTTTTGCCCGGGAAGCCGGACAAAGGCAGGAGAAAGGAAGGGGCCGGCTGGAGGGGAGTTAGTTCAGTTTCTGTTTTGGGCTGGGTGGTTGGAATTCAGGGAATCTCAAGCTGGGAACTAAGCTTCCTGAACCCGCAGAAGGACCAGATTGAGGGGTCCTGGTTGTGCCTACATGCTCTGCTGTAGCCTGTGTTCCTGTTGTCCAATAAACCTTCTGTTTTACTGGCTGGCTGAGAGTCACTGTGAGTCCCAGGAAGAGGGGTGCAGGACTGGACTCCTCATAGACTCTAGGACTGGAAGGGACCTCAAGAGATCATCGAGTCCAGTCCCCTGCCCTCATGGCAGGACCAAATACTGTCTTCCCACACTTCGTGACACTCTCCTGTGTAGATCCTCTGAGTGTTATATGATTTCATGTTTGTGTGAAACTTTTCAAATGGTCTAAACACTTATGGGGTCTCTCTCCTGGCTGGATTGCCTGATTTGAAACAAGTTCTGACCTTTATTTAAAAGGTCTTTCACAGGCTAAGCAGTTATGAAGTCACTCCAGTATGTGGATTCTCTGATGTAAAACAAGGGATGACATCAATTTGAAACATTTTTCCACAGTCTTAAGCACTTACGGGGGTCTCTCTCGTGTGTGGATTGCCTGATCTTTAAAAGGGCTGATCTGTTTCTGAAACCTTTCCAAGAGTCTTATGGTCTCCCTCTTGTATGGATTGCTTGATGTTTAACAAGGTGGAACCTCTGTATGAAACTTTTCCCATAGTCTAAGCAGTGGTGTAGCCAGGTTCTAACACCAGGGGGAGCGAACACATAAAAAAAGGTGCCACCCGACATATCAAATTACTAATTACATACTTTAAAATCCACTATACATATTTATTTTGTACTTAAAATAAAAACACAATAATGATATTGTTTTACAAGTATGTATTATTTTGCATTTAAAATAGAAAAAGTTTTACAGCATGTCATCTATTTATATTGTATATAAAATCAAAACATAATAAAAACACGCGTTATTTACTTATTTTATATTTCAAAGATAAGATCAAAACAATATGAAGCTACTACAACAGCCTCTTTCGTCTAAGCTTCATTCTAGCAAAGTTATCTATTACTTTATTATAATCTACTTCAGTAGCTAATTGTCTTTCAATGGCGAGCAAAGCTAACCTAGACAATCTATCTTCACTCATTGTAGAGCGCAGGTAGGACTTTATAAGTTTGAGTCGGCTAAAGGGTCTTTCCGCAACTGCGCTACTTATTGGCAACGTCAGAAAAATGTGGTACAACCTCGAAAGGTTAGGATAAATGGAACACATATCATTGGCAATCATGAATTTCAGCACACTGTTGATGGTGAGGTTCTCGTCGACACCTGACTTTACCCTACCGCTAGTGATCATTATATCTTTGTACATGTCTTTAAAGCTAAGAAACTCTTCTACGATTGCAGTCTGACTGTCAATTACATCTGAGTACCTGTCTGCCAAAAATTCTAATTTGTTAACATTATCTGCGTTGTCAAAATGCTTTGGATCTAAACCACTAAATTTGGCAGCCACAACTTTAAAATGCTCAAATCTTTTACTTGTGCTATTTATAACAAGATCTAAGGACACTAAGTAAGCTTCAACTATGAATTTCTCCCGGGCATCAAATATTCCTTCTTCATCCTCTGCAATTTCCTCATGGAATCTTTTTCTCTTATGTATTCTGTGCTGCTTATAGTCCGTAGTAATATCACACTTTCGAGCCAACTCGGTTGCTTCATTCTCAATCTGTTTGAATTCAGATTCAAATTCACTTCGAATGTTTTTCATATCATTTTCAAAAATCTGAATCAAATGAGAAGCTGTTACCAGATCTAGATTACTTTTCTGTAAATAGGTGGATAAACAGAAAGCCTTCTCTAGCACTTTACTCCAAAATATAAGAAAAACCAAGAATTCATAAGTATCGAGTGTTGCCAGAATACCCTTTGCCTCACTGAACTGTTTAGGAGTACAGGTTTTTATCTCACCATCCACAATTGTTTGCAGGGCAATTACTAGTGCTGGTAAATTTTGCAAGACTGCCTCTACTGCTGACTTTCTAGATGCCCATCTGATATCACAAAGTTTCTTTAGAGTTAATGTGAAAGATTCAGTAAGATTGCATTGTTTTTCCTTTAATATTGAAAGATGAGGTAAACTGCCAGAAAAAAAAGTAAATAGACTTTCTAGAGTTCCAAAAAACAACCGAGTTTGAACATTGGAGCTTAATGCATCAATCAGAATTAAATTAAAATCATGTGCACAGCAGTGCATAAAGAGTGCATTTGGAGCAATTTCCCGTATCCTAGTTTGGAGACTTGATATTTCACCCGACATGGTGCTTGCTCCATCGTAAGACTGACCGTAACACATAGTTATTGACAGCCCCAAGTTTTTGATTGCTGAAAGAAGAACGTTGAAAAAATCTTCAGCACTTGCTCCAGGTAATTCGCTGAACTGTATAAATCGTTCCACTGCATCACCGTTTACTGTTACATATCGTAAGGATAAAGAAAATTGATCGGTTCTGCTGATATCAATAGTAGAGTCAACAATTAGGGCAAAGTACTTAGCTACTTTGATTTCAGCTACTATCTTTGAGAGAAGCTCGGCTGATAAGGACTGTATCAGATCATTTTGTATGTCAGGACTGAGATATGTTGCATTTCGATCACTCCGTAATAAATGTTGTTCCAGTAACGTATCACTTTTAGCCAACAGCTTAATAAGTGCCAAAAAATTGCCTTCATTTGTACTTGGAGAACTTACACCTCGATACTCGCGATGACCACGAAATGCCAATCCCTGAATTCCCAAAAAGAGAACTGCATCTATAATACATCGTAAAATCATCCTATTTTTTTCTATCTCTTTCCTTTCTGCTGTTAGACAAGCCAAGATTGTTCTATCGTTGAACAAACGGAATTTGGTAAGGAAAAGTTCTTTCTCTGCTTTTTTGTGACTTTCACTTTTTTCATGTTTTTCAATTTTCTGCGTACCTGTAGCAAATTTCTTGCAACCAGTTTTTGGATCGCTCCAAGCGTTCGACTGATTTGCAAAAAGCCAACAAGCAAAACAAATCATAATGTTTGCTCTTGGTGAGTAAACCAGCCAGTGCCGGTCAATTGTACAAGCACTTTTTAGTTGTTTTTGTTTGTACCAAGTTGCTCTGAAATGACGTCCAGCTTCATCTTTTGGAAAATTGTCAAAATTATCTTTAAGTCCTGGCTGACAAGGGCCTAACTCAAGCAGAGCACGTATTAGATCAGGTGTTACAGGTGTGTCACAAAACAAGTGTGGATCTGTTGGGTATTCCCTATGTGTGTCAACAATAGCACGGAATCTTACTGTGTCATTCTTGTCCTCTGCATGATAGTCTACTGAAGTAATCAGGTCTTCTGAGGACTCCACTTCCACTACTTGTTCAGCTGCAGCAGCCAGGATGCTGTAATCAGCTCCTAGATTGAAGGTAGGGACTAGCAAGTCTTCAGAGCGTTTTATCTCTGGTGAAGCCGCAATGGCCAGGGCACCGTCTCCACCCCCTTGGCTGAAGTTAGGTAGCAAGTCTTCAAAATGTTCCACCTCTGGTGCAAAAGACGTTGTGGGTGTGTCGAATGAAAAGTAGGCCTCCAACTTCACATATTTTGATGATTCTTTTACTCCATTTGCATCTTCCTTCATCTTCTTTCTGTCGCACCCGGATAGTTGCCTCTTCTTAGTGCGCTTATCCATCCCTTATCAGAAACAAATAAAATAAATATGAACAACATATGATTGTTTTTTAAAAAAAGTGATGTATTTTAACCACTCTCTGCACTGCAGCCAGGTCAATTACACAGCTCTATGAATTTGAGGACCGTCAAATTTGGTCAGCAAAATGTTAAATTATTTGTTGAAAAGGTGCCACTTGATTCAAAACTAGAGGAGAAGCGAAAACAATCTGCACACTAAGAAGTAATCAAACAGACTGAACTATTTGAAGTCGTCCAAAGGGTTCAGCATTTGTTTACACTGCAGGAAACAATTCCTGTGTGGGTGCCTGGGTCAGTGAGTGCACGTCAACCAATAAAAAGAGAGCCGATAAAAGAGCGAAGACAAAAAGTTAAAAAAATGTGGGCCTCTTGGCTCTTACAAGGGATTCACGTGTTACAAGACTGACTGATGCTGTAGTGATAAGTGTTACAAGTATACAGACGACATTCCTACTGCATTTGATTATGTGATAGAAGCTTGTCCAGAAGAAAAGGACACTGCTCAAAAATTATTTGGAGGTACCTGTAACGGAATGCGTTCTTTTGTCAGTGCTTTTTTTCCCCTGCGTTATATTGTCACTTGGCCACAGGTGCCAACTTTGCTTGGCGCCGGTGGAAGCTCATGCCCCCACCCGGCCCCAACCCAATTCCACCCCCCTGGCTCCTATTGGACCCCTCCCCAAATGCCCGCCCCCTGCCACACCTCTTCCCCAGCATGCTGCGTTCCCCCTCCTCCCTCCCTCCCAGGCTTGCCACACAAATTAGCTGTTTCATGGCGCAAGCACTGGGGAGCCAGGGGGAGAAGCAGAACATGTCAGTGCGCTCAGGGGAAGAGGCGGAGCGGAGGTGGAGGTGAGCTGGGACGGAGGGCGGGAACCAGGGAGCTGCCGGTAGGTGCTCAGCAACCATCAATTTTTCCCTGTAGGTGCTCCAGACCCGGAGCACCCACAGAGTCAGCGCCTAATGTGCCAATTTTGGAGAATGTGCTCAGTGGGAGCGGCCGCTCCTCCTGACCCCACCCTAGCTACACTACTGAGTCTAAGCACTTATGGAGTCTCTCTCCAATGTGGACTGCTTGATATAAAACAATGTGTGACCACCATATGAAACTTTTTCCACAGTTCAAGCACTTATGGCGTCTTCCCACAAAGGTCCTCTGTGATTCCCTGTGCCCAGGAACTTCCTGCTGTTGATTCCCCTCCTTGTTCTCACTCACTCTCCCATCAACTGCTGGGACAGAGAGACAATCCAGACAAGAGTCATTGTGCTGGGGAGAAATTCAGAGGAATAGCACCGAGGGAAAACCAACATACTAAAGCTGCACAGATGGAGCAATTGGATTCTGCCTCCACATCCCACCCAAACTTTCACAGACAAGGAACATTGGGAAGGAAACTCCTGCAGTTAACAGGACACGTGGGAAGCAATGTCAGTGATATCTGCTGACTGCAGCCCTGCCCTGGGTGAGATTAGGAAGAACCAAGGGCACTTACTGATACCACATTTTGGGGATTCTCAACTTTTTCCTTCATTCCCCAGATGGTTTCTGTGTCAGTCCTCACCTGTGTGGGCGCCTCTTGGGATCTCTCTTTCCCCACAGGCCGGGAGATCGGGTACCCACGGCTCTTCCCCTCGTTCCAGTCGGCTGATCAGGTCAGGTTTGGGAAGGGGGAATCCTGTGCAGGTGGTGAAATCAGACCAGATCAGGATATGTGGAGGATTGAGAGAGCTTCTGTCATAAAGGACATTCCGTGGGTGGAACCTGTCCCTGTGCTGTGCTGGGGAATCTAAGAGAATAGGAACGTGGTCATTGAGCCCCCTCGTGGGAAGCAGACGTCTGGGGAGGTGAGGGGAATTGTGACACACACCCAGCTCCAGTGTTAAACCCCTGCCTATTTCTAAACCTGCGGAGCTCAGAGCCCTCCATATTGCTGGTGCTGTTCCCAAGGAGGAGGGAGAAGAGGGATTCAGTGTGTGAATGAGAAACAACCCAGACAGAACAATACACGTCTTCACCACCTTGAAAGCTAGTGGGGTTGGGTGGGGATGATTTAGTATGTGCTTTAGGTTTTGACACCCTGGTCTCATTGGAGAGTGATGAGAGAAGAACCTGACCAGTGTCAGACACGCAGACCCCTTCCCCCCCTCCCGCCCCCCCAGCTTCCAATAACCAAGGGGACGGGAATCCCTTACCCAGCGAGATCACCATCTCATAGTTCTCCTGCATGACGTCCCTGTAGAGGGCTCTCTGAGTGGGGTCCAGCAGAGCCCCCTGCCCCTGGGTGAAATACACAGCCACCTCCTCAAAGGTCACCGGCATCTGAAACAACAAGAATCCCCCACTCAGCACCTGCTGCCCCAGCCAGAATCCCACTAGTCATGAGGGAGGAGTGCCAGAGAAGCAGAATCCTCCCCACACCCTGCTCAGAGCAGCCAGGAGGCTTCAGGGGATGGGAGAAGGTGAGAGCTCCTTGTCCCCCCAAGCACACAGAGTAGGGCAGGATCTTCTCATTTCCCACATGCCTACCAGCCACAGGCTGATTTAGGAAGCAGAGCTCTGAGCCAGGGACAGGGAAAGGAACCTCTACAGGTTCCAAAATGGGGGAATGTTTCCCCTCCCACCACCACCAATAGGCCTCTTCAGAAAATCAGGCCCAGGTTGATCATGTTCCAGCAGGTTTATCACATCCCGTCCCAACCCTGGGTGATTAACCCCTCTGCAATACCCCTCTCCCCCCACCAAAAGCTCCCTGAAAATCCCCTTCCTGAGCTGGCTCCATCATGGCCATTTCCCTGCCCTGTCTCCTGGAAGACGGGACGATCTGGAACGAAACGTGGATGTGATTCCTCAGACTGTGAGAGGAGCTGGGAGATTGGGCAGGTTTCATAAAGGGCTGGAGACCATGTCACTCCCCGATTCCCCCCAGGCTCTCTCCCTGCAGAAAAGACATGCTGATTCTAAGACTCTGCCATGCTGGGAAGAAACCCAGTTACTTCATTACCCCCCCAGGCCAGGCGCCCTCCCCCATTAGATCTAACCCCACCAAGTCCCTTCTAAACTTCCCCAGAACAGCATCTCTGAGCCAAACGCCAGAAAAAGAGCACAATCAAAGGAGTCACTTTAGGGCACTGCCCCACAGTGTATTGTAACCCCTCTAGCTCTCCCCCGTCTCCCTCAGTCGGGCGGTGCTCAGCAGAGTCAGCAACTGACTTTTCCTCTCTCAGCTCCTCCCCTTCTTCCCAGAAGAGCTGACTGCCCCGGGGGTGCAGGGAATGGAGCCGGGCAGGGCTGGGAGCTGGGGACCTCCCTCCCCACTTCTTGCTTCTGCTGCCCTTCCAGTCTCTCCGCTCTCCCTTTTTATCTTCTCCCCTCGCCCTCGGAGAATGGGTGACTGCCCCATTGCCCTGGGCCTTTGCTCTCATCAGCCAGCTCAGCCACTGACACTGGTAATGGGGGTTGAACCCGGGAGTGTCACTGAGGGCAGCAGCTCCGGGACTCACCAACACAGGGAGCCCCGCCCCTTGTAGGCCAAACTCCCCAGCTGGTCCCTGAAAGGGGCCCTCTGTGCAGAGTCATTTCCCTGCCCGGCTCCAGCCCTTTCCCCAGGTCTCTCCATGACCTGGAGGCTAGGCTCTGGGGCTGGTATGGTTAGAGTGGTTCCAGACACTGGAGAAAGTGCCCCTAGGCTGGTCTCAGAGGGGTGTGATGAAGCGGGAATGTTCTTAATGTTTTCTCTGAATGGTGTGTGTGCCTCAGTTTCCCCATGTGTTACTCAAGTATCAAGTTGGTAGGATATGGGTGTGAGATCATTGCAGAGACCTCTAGAGGGCAGGTGTGACTGCAGAGTGGCTGCCTGGGCATAAAGAATGGCCAAAATTTTGTATCCTGGCAAAGCAGGTCCTCTGCAAGGAGCCAGCCAGCTGAAGGTGTTGGAGAACAAAGAAAGAGGGGAAGGCTGGTGAGACATTTTCCTGGGAAAGAGAGAAAGCACGGAGGAGGGGCAGCTGCACATCACTGAGGAAGTGGGGCTGGAAGCGGGTCAGTCTCCTGGTTTGGGACTCACGGGGAGAGCTCAGGGCTCAGGACTCTGGATTCCCCCCACAGATGGACTTTGCTGAATGCTCCTGATTTCTGTGCTAACAAGCTCTGTTCTACGCTGTGTTCCCAGCGACCAATAAAACTTCTGTTTTCCAAGCTGGCTGAGAGTCACAGCTGACAGTGGAGGTAGGGTGCAGGGCCCCTGTGGGGAGCGGGTCAGGCTTGTCCTTAGGCTGCCCCCAGGAATAAGGCTAAAGCCATGCACCCTCCCGGGGCTCCAAGGCCAGGGAGGCTGGGACCACATGCTCAGTGGGTTGGGGGGATGTTGGGGATGCTCAGGGGCTGGGGGGGCTTGCCTCCCCAGCCCTAGTTTCACACCCCACTGGCTGCTCCCCGTTCTTATCCGCGGCTCCTAGTCCCAGGCAGGGGGGCTGAAACAATCTGTACAGTGGAGGGGAAGCACTGAGAGCCATTGAACCAAACTGTGAACCCTGGATAGGATGAAAACTCCTTCAACCCGGGGCGGGGGGCCTGGCAGGGCTCCACCAGCCTAGAGCCAGCGCCTGTGATGCTCCACTCCCAACCCTGGTTGTGCCCCTGGGCCCCTCTCCTTCCCCGACCCCCAGCTGGGCCCTCACTCTGCATTCAGTTTGGCCCCCGCCCACCTTCTGCCCCCCCCCCCGATCTCCCCCCTCAGATCCCCCTGAGCTGCAGCCTCCGTCCGCATCAGCGCGGCCAGGGGCAGCGAAACAAAGCAGCAGATGGGGGGCGGGATGGGGAGTACCGTGATCCCATCCCCGCCCCGCAAACACCGGAGCTGGCGGCAGCTTTCCCGGCCCCGGGGCGGGAATTGCAACCAGCTCCGCTGGGAGCAGCCTGGGGACAAACCTCCCCCTGCAGCCCGAGGCTGCCGGGGGGGGGGCGGGTCTCTCTCACCTTCCCTCAGAGCGGGGCCCCCCGGGGCAGGGGCCGGGCCGGGCTGGGGGCTCTGCCCTGGGAGAGGCTCCTGGGGAGCAGCGGGAAGGGCCCTGCTGGAGATTCCCCTCTCCCGGCTGCAGCCAGGGCTCCGGGCTCCCAGCACCAGCCGCCGGGGCTCGGGGATCTCGCCAGGAGCCTGGGAGCCAGAGTCACCGCAGCGGCTGCGAGTCACTTCCTGCTGCCGGGCCGGAGCCCAGCGCTCGCTGCCCCACAGCCGCCTCCCGGCTGCCCCTGGGTCCTAGCGCTGCAGGGGTGACGCTGCAGCATCTCTGGGTCCGGCTCCTGTTCCACTCCCAGGCTCTAAGGTCAGAAGGGCCCGTCAAGAGCATCTAGCCCAGGGGGTCTCATGACGAAATTTTTGGTGGCCTCAAACTGCGGCCAGGAAGTCTCGCTGGTGGCCGCTCTCACATTTTTTTCCTAAAATACTTAATGAACTTTAGGGGAAACCAGTAAACATGCACAGAGGGAAGCAGAGAAATGGTCCCGCAATGGGGGGGAACTTTCCTGACTTAAACACCCCCTGGGTGGAAAAGAATAGCAGAAGGATCTGAGTCCTCGCTCCCTCTTTCTTCACCCAGAGCCTGCCTGTCCCTGAGGGCTCCCCTTCCACTCTGCTGTGTGGCAAAGTCCTTATAACCCTGACAAGGCTGGGCCCAGGCTTCTTGAGGGGTTCGTCCCCCAGCCTGGTTGTGACCTCTCAGGATACAGACACAGTGATGGAATTTCTCCTCTCTGGATGCCTCTCTGATCTCTTCCCTAGCCATTCTCTATAGTTCAGAGCAAATACAATTTACAAAACAGGAATTAATTTAAAAAATCAGGACACAGCCAGAAAGGAAAAAGGAAAACTCTTAGCCCCACTCTGCAGGGTCAGATTAATTTTTCATGGGCCTGGTGCCAAAGGTATTTATGGGCCCCCATGGGGCAAGGTGCAGGGGGTGGGATGGTCAGTCTCCAGAGGAAAGGGTGGGCTGGAGGCAATGAGGCACAGCACGGTGGGAGCGGCCCTGCTCTGCGCAGCCCAGCAGAGGGCGCTGTTTACAGCCCAGCCCAGCGCTGTGCTGCCAGCCTGCCCCTTCCCCTTGCGGGCAGGCCTGCACCACACTGCCCACCTGCCCAGAGCCCCACCCTTATGCCCAGCACCCCCTTGCTCTGAGACCTCCCCCACTGGCCTCCCACCACAACTGCACAGCACCCTGCACACCACCCCGCTCACCCAGCGCCCCCACCCATGGACCTCCCCACTGCCCACCACCTTCCTCACAGTCCCACCCTCACAGCTGCACAGCACCCATAGTCCTAAGGGGTTTCTGCACCAGCAATAAAAATTCTGCACACAATTTTTAAAATTTCTGCACATTTTATTTGTCAATAAATCAATGTCGAGGCTCCATCATGGCAGTGGGGAGCACAGGCCACTGGTTGCATGGAGGTGAGAGATCATCCTGCAGCCTCCCCCCACCCCACCCCACCCTGGGACAGGGACTCAGCAGTGATGCTGCACCCAACCCTGACACAGTGCAAGGGCCAGGCCTGCCCCAGAAACACCCTGGGGCCCTGCCCCCCTTGCCAGATGCACCAGGTGTGGGTGAGCAGGCTCAGCCCGGCAGCAGGATCCAAGTGCAGAGGGACTTAGTATGGGGGGATCCAGGTGGGGGTAAGAGTTCTCTGTGGGGCAATCTGGGTGCAAGTGGCTCAGTGGGGATTTGGATGCACAGAAGCTCATTGGGCAGTTCCAAGTGCAGGGGCAATGGGACTCTGCAAGGGATCCAGGTGAAGGTTTGGGGATCAGCGAGGGAGAGTCTACATGCAGGGGAAGTGGGGTTCATTTGGATGGGGGTCCAGGTGCAGGTGATTGGGGCTTAGTGGGGAGGGTGTCTGGGGGGCTCATTGGGGTGGTACAGATGTAGGGGAGGTGGGGCGTGTCAGGGTGAGGGTTCACTGGGTCTGCTTAACAGGGGAGCCCCAGTTTCTGCCAAGGGGATGCCGCATGCTGGGCTCCAGCTTCCCTCTGCCCCCACTTCTCCTGTCACCATCTCTTCCCTACCCCATACCCCTTCCCATCTCCTCCCCATCCCACCCTCTTCCTTCCCTCCTGCCCCTACTTTCCCTTTTGGCGAGAAGAGCTGTTCTCCTCCCCAGCTGCTCCTCGCTTTTCCTCTGCCCTTTGCACGTCTCCCCTGCTCTCCCTAGGTGTGTCCGTCTCTCGCTCAGGAGCAGGCTGACAGCTGGGAGGGATGCTACAGACACAGTGGCTCGAACTCTGCTCTGAATATCAGCAACACCTCAGTGTCCAACTCTGCAATCTGCTCTGCAGGTGGAGGGGAGTCAGCTGAGCGCCTGTGTACGGATCTCTCGCCAGAGCCACTCCAGCCCCAGCCTGCCAGGTCCCAAAACTCCACTTTTATCAAAATCAAAATGTTTTGCAGCAGCATGTAGATTTTGGTGACATTTTTAATCATTTCAGTTCCCGTTGCCAACACAGTACTGCGTCATATTTCATAAAAGGTGACCAGCAAACCAAAATAAACTTCCGGGAGGGATCAAAATGAAACAGTAGGAGGGGTCTGAACTGCAGCTTTTTCAGCATTCTTGTTCCAAGGGACACCTTGAAATTTCAGCTTTTTTGTTTCCTTTTGAAATGTTTTTTTTTATTTCAAAATTGCCGATATTCAACCAGCTCTAGTTCAGAAGTGTTCTCCTTCTAAAGGCATGGGGAGTGAGAGACACACCAGTAGGAAACTGAGGCACTGACTGAGGAGCAGGGAATTCACAGTGGAGTCGGGAACGGACTGCCCCTCGCCAGAGCCCCAATCAAGTGCTTTACCCACGAGCCCACCCTTTCTCTCCAGGCCTGCACCTGAAATCTCCATGTGAAGCAGAGACACTTTCAGAAGCACGGGCACAGCCTCTCCTGGACCCATCCGGGGGTTGGTTTCTAGGTCCAAGCTGGGGGAGCCTGTCAACATAATTCCAAACACAGGAGAGAAATCCTCAGCCCATGTCTGGCTGATTTGCAGGCACTGGTTTCACTTCCCAATTTGAGATCATTTGCAGCTACACTTTTCAAAGTCCAGGCCCAGCCATTCTCAGGCTGGTTCTGGCTCCTTTAATAGGTTGATTAGCTTGTGCTGTCACTAATTATTGCTACACCCTTTCAGCCTAAAATAGCAGCAGAGTCTTCTTGAAAGAATAAAAACTCCTTTTGGGTCTCCCCTCTGAATCCCAAAGCTGTGTTCAAAATAATGCCCAGAGATTGATCACTGGCTGGAGTTTCTTAGGGTTTCTTCTGGAGCAAAGGCAGACTTTGAAATGCACAAACTAGACATGCTCCTGGCTGAAATGCTGGTTAAACAGCTGCTGTCCAGCAACTAGTGCAACCCAAATGTTGATATTAATGTTCGGATAAGCCGTAGGCTGCATTGGTTCATATGCCTCTTCCCCTGGATTCCAGTCTAACTCCACTAGTTGCCTGCCTGGATACGGCGGCAGAAACAATATTACAAAGAAAACAAACTCAAGTGCCTTTATATTTTAATGTAATTAGCCACTGGACCAATGTACCCAGGGTTCTGGTGGGTTCTCTCTTGCTGCCCATTGTTAATTCAAGATGGGATGTTTTTCTAAAAGCTCTGTGGTAGGAATTATTTGGGGGCAGGTCTCTGGGCTGCTCTAGAGGAGGGCAGATGAGATGAAGGGTATGTCTACACTACGGGATTATTCCGATTTTACATAAACCGGTTTTGTAAAACAGATTGTATAAAGTCGAGTGCATGCGGCCACACTGTGCATGCGGCCACACTAAGCACGCGGCCACACTAATTCAGCGGTGTGCGTCCATGTACCGAGACTAGCGTCGATTTCCGGAGTGTTGCACTGTGGGTAGCTTTCCTGTAGCTATCCCATAGTTCCTGCAGTCTCCCCTGCTCATTGGAATTCTGGGTTGAGATCCCAATGCAAAAACAGTGTCGCAAGTGATTCTGGGTAAATGCAGTCACTCAATCCTTCCTCCATGAAAGCAACAGCAGACAATCATTTCGCGCCCTTTTTCCCTGGATTACCCTGGCAGACGCCATAGCATGGCAACCATGGAGCGTGTTTTGCCTTTTGTCACCGTCACCGTATATGTACTGGATGCTGCTGACAGAGGCGGTACTGCAGTGCTACACAGCAGCATTCATTTGCCTTTGCAAGGTAGCAGAGACGGTTACCATCCCTATTGCACTGTCTGCCATTGTAAAGTGGTGATGAGATGACGGTTATCAGTTGTTTTGTACTGTCTGCTGCTGTCATGGGTGCTCCTGGCTGGCCTTGCTGAATGATTCCCTGGGTCATTCCCTTCTTTATGTTTTGTCTAAAAATAGAGTCAGTCCTGCCTAGAATATGGGGCAAGTGTACTAGAGAACCAGAGAGCACAACTGCTCCGTGTCAGAGCCCCAGAGATCCCGCAGAAATGATGAGCTGTATGCCGTTCTAGGGAGTGCCCCTGCAACAACCCCACCCGTTGCTTCCCTCCTCCCCCAACCCTCCTGGGCTACTGTGGCAGTGTCCCCCCCCCCCATTTGTGTGATAAAGTAATAAAGAATGCAGGAATAAGAAACACTGACTTTTTAGTGAGATAAAATGAGGGGGAGGAAGCCTCCAGCTGCTATGATAGTCCAGGCAGTACAGAATCTTTTCTTTAGACATGAAAGGGGGGGCTGATAGAGCTCAGCCTCCAGTTGCTATGGTGAGGACGGTTACCAGCCGTTCTGTACCATCTGCCGGGAATGACCGGGAGTCATTCCCATTTTTACCCAGGAGCCCCCGGCCAACCTCACCGAAGCCAGCCAGGAGCAGTCACGGGCTGATGATGATGATGGATAGCAGTCATATTGTACCATCTGCCACCGGGAAGGGGATGCTGGTGTTCAGCGCTGCAGCACCCCGTCTACCAGCAGCATGCAGTAGACATAGGGTGACATTGAAAAAAGGCGAGAAACTTTTTTTCCCTTTTCTTTTGGCAGGGGGAAGGGTGTAAATTGATGACATATACCCTGAAACACCCAGGGAAAATGTTTTTGACCCTTCAGGCATTGGGAGCACAGCCAAGAATGCAAATGCTTTTCAGAGACTGCGAGGACTGTGGGATAACTGGAATCCTCAATACCCCCTCCCTCTCTCCATGAGCGTCCATTTGATTCTTTGGCTTTCCGTTATGCTTGTCACACAGCACTGTGCTGTGGACTCTGTATCATAGCCTGGAGATTTTTTTCGAATGCTTTGTCATTTCATCTTCTGTAACAGAGCTCTGATAGAATAGATTTGTCTCCCCATACAGTGATCAGATCCAGTATCTCCCGTACGGTCCATGCTGGAGCTCTTTTTGGATTTGGGACAGCATCGCCACCCGTGCTGATCAGAGCTCCACACTGGGCAAACAGGAAATGAAATTCAAAAGTTTACGGGGCTTTTCCTGTCTACCTGGCCAGTGCATCCGAGTTCAGATTGCTTTCCAGAGCGGTCACAATGGTGCACTGTGGGATACCGCCCGGAGGCCAATACCGTCGATTTGCGGCCACACTAACCCTAATCTGACATGGCAATACCGATTTCAGTGCTACTCCCCTCATCGGGGAGGAGTACAGAAATTGGTTTAAAGAGCCCTTTATATCAATATAAAGGGCTTCGTTGTGTGGACGGGTGCAGGGTTAAATCAGTTTAACAATGCTAAATTCGGTTTAAACGCATAGTGTAGACCAGGCCTATATCTCTATGATCCCTTCTGCCTTTGGAGTCTAGGCATTAGTCTGATGTCTCCGCTTGCTGGGGAATCAGACACATGGAGTTGGTCTGATCTCCCTGGGGGAAGCAGTAATTACTCTGATGCCCAGTGTGGAGGCAGAGCTGGGGCTGTGGACTAAAAGCGATCACGTGGATTCACATCATAGCTTGCTCTGCCTTTCCTGGCACCTGTGGAATGCAAGAGGCACTGAACTCCAGGTCCCCTTTCAACACTAAGGGGAGAGGGGTGGGGGGACCCCGGGGGACCCCAGCCTCTCCACATACAGCTGCTGATCAGAGCGATCACGTGTCAATCAAGTTTCACATCTATAGCGAAGGGGTGATTGCAGTGCTGGGGGCGGGGGACACTGGAAAAGGATTTCTCTGAGTCCAATGGATGAGAAATCAGCTGTGCACAAAAGCTGATGGTGTCCGCCCCTGAAGGACCCCTGCCAGTCCATGCTGGTATCCGCAGGGAGGGGAGGGGAAAGAAGAGCGGGCTGGTACTGCCACTCTGCGGGCACGGAGGAAGCACAGTGTCTCTGGAATGCCAGGGCAGTTCACAGACTGGCCTCCTGCCCAGGCCCTGGCTGTGCTGCAGGGATTCTGTTAGTCAGACACATGCTCTGGCGGTGGCCACACACCCTCAGGCTCTAGGTGACAGTGTCCCTGGGAAGGTGCAAATCCAGAGGGCAAATAAAAAGCGCCCCCCCCCCCGCATCATCTCTGTAAGATGACTGGGGGAGGGCAGGGAGTGGCACATTCATGATCTTTGAGCACTTCTGGCTGCTGACCTAGTTCTGTCCCTGCCCTTCCCAGCGTTCCGCGGGGTACAGGCCATGGACTGGGACGCCTCCGGGCGGGAGGTGGGGGAAATACCAGTAGGACGGGGGTGACTTAATCAGCTTCCACATCCAGCCTCAGGCCTCTTACCCCTGTCTGCATCCCGACTTCCCCCCTCCCAGAGCCATGGCCCTGCTCCCAGCCCCCTCAAGAGGGTAGAGGGGGCACGGACAGGGATAAACGGGGGCACTGCACCCCTGCTCTAAAAAGCATTGCACTGGGCCCAGAGCAATTCCAGCCTCTCCCCCTGTGCTTTGCCGGGCTCAGCCAGTCATGGCAGCAGCCAGGATGCCGGGTGGGGGCAAGAGCCGGGATCCTGGGTGGGGGCCTCTGTTGTGAATTCTTTTAATGTTTAACCAGGACAATTTTAATAGTTGAAACGGCTACTTCTTTAAAATGAGCCGACCAGGGTTATTCTATCCATTACCCAAGATCCACAAACCCGGAAATCCTGGACGCCCCATCATCTCAAGCACTGGCATTCTCACTGATGGACTGTCTGGAAATGTGGACTCTCTACTCAGACCCTATGCCACCAGCACTCCCAGCTATCTCTGTGACACCACTGATTTTCTGAGGAAACTACAATGCATTGGTGACCTTCCAGAAAACACCATCCTAGCCACCATGGATGCAGAGGCTCTCTACACAAACATCCCACACACAGATGGAATACAAGCTGTCAGGAACAGTATCCCTGATGATGTCACAGCTCTGTGCCTTTATCCTCACACACAACTATTTCAAATTTGATGACAATATATACCTCCAGATCAGTGGCACCGCTATGGGCACCTGCATGGCCCCACAATATGCCAACATTTTATGGCTGACCTGGAACAACGCTTCCTCAGCTCTCGTCCACTCACGCCCCTTCTCTACCTATGCTACATTGATGACATCTTCATCATCTGGACCCATGGGAAGGAGACTCTGGAAAAATTCCACCGTGATTTCAACAGCTTCCACCCCACCATCAACCTCAGCCTGGACCAATCTACACGGGAGGTCCACTTCCTAGATGCCACGGTGCAAATAAGTGATGGTCGCATTAACACCACCTTATACCGAAAACCCACCGACCGCTATGCCTACCATCATGCCTCCAGCTTCCATCCGGGGCACACCACACAATCCATAGTCTACAGCCAAGCACTGAGGTACAACCGCATCTGCTCTAACCCCTCAGACAGAGACCAACACCTACAAAATCTCCACCAAGCATTCTCAAAACTACAATACCCGCACGAGGAAATAAGGAAACAGATCAACAGAGCCAGACGTGTACCCAGAAGCCTCCTACTGCAAGACAAACCCAAGAAAGAAGCCAACAGGATTTCACTGGCTATCACATACAGTCCCCAGCTAAAACCCCTCCAACGCATCATCAGGGATCTACACGCATCCTGGACAATGATCCCACACTTTCACAGGCCTTGGGTGGCAGGCCAGTCCTCACCCACAGACAACCTGCCAACCTGAAGCATATTCTCACCAGTAATTGCACATTGCACCATAGTAACTCTAACTCAGGAACCAATCCATGCAACAAACCTTGATGCCAACTCTGCCCACATATCTACACCAGCGACACCATCCCAGGACCTTACCAGATCAGCCACACCATCACCAGTTCATTCACCTGCACGTCCACCAATGTAATATACGCCATCATATGCCAGCAATGTCCCTCTGCTATGTACATCAGCCAGACTGGACAGTGTCTACAGAAAAGGATAAATGGACACAAATCAGATATTAGGAATGGCAATATACAAAAACCTGTAGGAGAACACTTCAACCTCCCTGGCCACACTATAGCAGATCTTAAGGTAGCCATCCTGGAGCAAAAAAACTTCAGGACCGGACTTCAAAGAGAAACTGCTGAGCTTTAGTTCATCTGCAAATTTGACACCATCAGCTCAGGATTAAACAAAGACTGTGAATGGCTTGCCAACTACAAAACCAGTTTCTCCTCTCTTGATTTTCACACCTCAGCTGCTAGAAGAGGGCCTCATCCTCCTTGATTAAACTAACCTCGTTATCTCTAGCCTGCTTCTTACTTGCTTATATATATCTGCCCCTGGAAATTTCCACTACATGCATCCGACGAAGTGGGTATTCACCCACGAAAGTTCATGCTCCAAAATATCTGTTAGTCTATAAGGTACCACAGGACTCTTTGCTGCTTTTACAGATCCAGACTAACACGGCTACCCCTCTGATTCTTTAAAATGCTATTTACATCCCTAGTCTGGACACCTGCCTTGTAGCTTCTGAGCCCTTAGGCAGAAATCTCCAACTACCCCCAAAGCTTCAGTGATATTTGCAGTAAAAGAATTCCCTTCTGGCTGCTGGGTGGGGCAGCCCCTCCCCCTCTCCTTCCCCATGGGGTGGGGGAGCTGCCATTATATCTCTCCCTCTCCCCGACCCCCACCCTCTTTCTTTCCTTCCCCAGCCAGCCTGCTCTTGCTCTCACAGCCTCCCACCAGGCTCCTCTCCCCATATCCCCTTTCCTTCACAGTGACCCTCCCACTCACAGTTTCCCTCTATTGCAACCCTGTCCCCACCTGGCCCCTAAGTCTTCCTTGATTCCCCTGCATCACCCCATTCCCCCTTCAGCACCCTACCCTGTCCACTGTATCCTCCTCCTGCTCCGACCCATCCCTCATCCCCCTTTATCTACAACCCCTTCCCCTCTTCAGCCCTCTTTCAGCTCCCCTAGGTATGGCTGTCCCAGCGCCCAGCGCAGCGTGGGTTGGCTTCCCTCTGCCCTGCACACAGTGGAAACTGGCAGGTGTCATATAGGAAACTGTTCCCTGTAGGAATGTGCTACCTGTAGCAGTTGCTGATCTGTAACTGGTTTGTAAGAAACTGCTATTGGGGAAAAAAATCCTGCTCCCTGATGTAGCAAATGACTGCAGATAGCAGTTTGTCCCCAGCACTCTTGTCCCCTGCACTCATGGCAGGACTAAATATTATCTAGACCAGTGCTACTCAAAGTGGTGCTCCGTGGACCCGTGCCGGTCTGCGAGCCATTGGCTGTTGGTCCGCGGCAAGTTTCCAGGAAAGAGAGAGACAAATAATAGTATAATTTAAAAATCACACCAGAATTCCACCAAGAACAAGCACCAGTCGATAAAAGTTAATAACATGCATCCGACGAAGAGGGTGTTCACCACGAAAGCTCATGCTCCAATACGTCTATTAGTCTATAAGGTGCCACAGGACTCTTTGCTGCTTTAACAATATTAAATAGTAATATGTTTTCAGAAGCACACATTTTAATATTGTTAAATAAACAAAATAAAAAATGTCTGACTTTTTATTTTATTCATTATATTGTTTCTGATATAAATTAATATTACTACGACTGTTCAAATAATATTTTTTTGGATCTAGAATTATCAGCTCTGCTCAGACCCTGGCCGGCACCCTCCTTCGATTTGCCCCCTTTGCCTCTTTTTAACCCCTGTAAAAAGCACTCAGCACAGTCGTATATTTAGGGCAGGGTGAAGGGCAGTAGCTTCAGCAGATGTTACTGAGCATGCTCAGTTCACCATAAGTAGCACATTCCTACAGGGGGCAGTTTTCTGTACTGCACCTGCAGGAGAGTTAATTAATCCACCCCAATGGGCGATAGCAGCTATGTCTGTGGGAGAAACTAAACACAAAAAAAAAAAATGCCAATTGATTCTCCTTTGGCAGGAGGCAGGTGTGACAGGTTGGATCACAGAAACTCCCTTGGAGGCTGCCAACTGATGTGCCAAGACTACTTCTGCCCCTGCTTTCCCTGCCAGCCTGGAACTCCAGCACCCTGTCTTGTTGATCCAGACACACCAGTCTGCTCTAACACAGACCCAGGGTCTGAACCATGTGTCCCAAAGCTGCAGACTTAACTGAAAGCAACTTAAGAAGTGTTCCTGTGTTCAACACTCAGATGCCCAACTCCCAATGGGGTCCAAACCCCAAATAAATCCATTTAACCCTATATAAATGTTATGAAGGGTAAACTCATAAATTGTTCTCCCTCTATAACACTGATAGAGAGACATGCACAGCTGTAATCCCCCCCCCCCCCCAGTATGAATACATACTCTGGGTTAATTAATAAGTAAAAAGTGATTTTATTCAATACAGAAGGTAGGATTTAAGTGGTTCCAAGTAGTAACAGACAGAACAAAGTGAATTACCAAGCAAAATAAAACAAAACACACGTCTAACCTAATACAGTAAGAAAGTGATTACAGATAAAATCTCACCCGCAGATGTTTCAATAAGCTTCTATCACAGACTGGATGACTTCCTAGTCTGGGCACAATCCTTTCCCCTGGTACAGTCCTTGTTCTAGATCAGGTGGTAACTAGGGATTTCTTATGACTGCAGCCCCCTTTGTTCTGTTCCACCCACTTACAGGTATATATCTTTTGCATAAGGTGGGACTCCTTTGTCCCTCTGGGTTCCCACTCCTCCTTCCCAATGGAAAAACACCAGGTTAAAGATGGATTCCAGTTAAGGTGAAATGATCACATGTCACTGTAAGACCCCAAGCCTTCATTCCTCCCAGCCTGACTCACAGGAAGGCCTGCCTGCAAACAGAGCCATCCACAGTCAATTGCCCTGGTTGATAGGAGCCATCAAGATTCCAAACCACCATTAATGGCCCACACTTTGGATAATTACAGTAGGCCTCAGAGTTATATTTCGTATTTCTCATTTCAGATACAAGAGTGACACATTTATATAAATAGGACGACCACACTCAGTAGATTATAAGCTTTGTAATGATACAAGAAACCTTTTGCATGAAGCGTATTTTAGTTACATCATATTCACACTCATCACCATACTTTCATAAAATCATATAGAGTGCAACGTCACAGCAGGCAAATGGAAAATGCCAGCCATAGAGGATTTCCCTGGCAAATAAGATTTCTAGCTCTCCCAGACCAAGACACCATTGCTGCAAATGACGTCCAGTCCAGGATGGTTGGCAACCCTACGAGCAGATGAAAAAATTCCCCCACAGACCCTAGAAGTGGCTGAAAAGCTGAAGAATTATCAGCTCTGGTCTGAGCATGGGCACCAGGTAAAGCAGGCCAGATGATGGCAGGTTAAGCAATGGTGGTTGAATCATGAAGGGACATAGGAATCTTTAGTGCGTCTGGCATGTACATATCTTGCTACTTGGGCTAGAACAGTGCTGTAAGAATGCCCCTTCTCATTTTCAGCATTATCTCACACAAAAGTGAACAAACTTGTTTGTCTAAGCGATTGGCTGAACAAGAAGTAGGACTGAGTGGACTTGTGGGCTCTGAAATATTATATTGTTTTATTTTTGAATGCAGGTATTTTTTACATAATTCTACATTTGTAAGTTCAATTTTCATGATAAGGGGCTTGCACTACAGTACTTGTAATAGGTGAATTGAAAAATACTATTTCTTTTGGGGTTTTCTTACAGTGCAAATATTTGTAATTAAAAAGTGAGACTGTACTTTGTATCCTGCATTGTCATTGAAATCAATATATTTGAAAATGTAGACAACATCCAAAAATATTCAGAGAAATGCTATCATATCATTGTTCAATGGTGCAAATAATCACATGATTAATCAGGATTAATTTTTTTTAATCACTTGAAATCCCTAATTCCAATTGATTTCTTTCTTAAAATTATATGGTAAGAAAGAGAAAGGCAGCAATTTTTTGGTAATAGTAGCCGTGACACTTTTGTATTTTTCCAGACCAAAACAAAGACCGCTGAGAAAAGGAAACTGTTTCCCCACATTTGAATGTATCTTTCATTTTCATTGGGTCTGGGTTCTCTGCTAACTCTTTTCTTGATTTTGTTTTTTTCCTAAGCATCTTCAGGGAAACAGGTAACCCTTTACAGGTAAAACAATTCAGAACAACAGTTAAGAAGGTCTTTATAATTAACTGACTGGGCTGGCATACATAAAGGTTGCTACCTTTCCCCCTATATTCATGACACCCCATTTGATGCCAGGAAGTCCCTGCTCCCAGAATCCTGTAGCAAATTCAGACATGTCAAGCTGTACTACATTCATGTTCACCACATTCATTAATAAGAACAGCGATTTATAAACATTTGTAGATAAATCTCTGCATTAAGCATCTTCACATAACTTTCATATGACTTTGTATTATGCCTCTATTTTCATACAGCCTTGTATCAGATCCTTATATAGAAAACTCTGCATTGAGCCTTGGTATGTTAAAAAAATGTCTTTTTGCTAGGAGTAGAATAAGATCTCCTCCCCTCCACACACTCCTTTTAATGAACGAGGTGTGAATGAGTAAAGGGTGAAAGGCAGCACCTCCAGACAGCTGCAAGAGTTGGAGAGGAGATGGAAGCCAGACCCAAGAACAATAAAACTTGTCCAGTGAGCTCACTAAAGAAGAGCAGACATATTGACAGCCTTGGGGGTTAGAAGTAAGCACCTTTCTTTTGAAAACATCCTCTTTGAACAGCATTGGGACAACACCCAGAAGGAAGCAGCACAAAGGACTAACGGACAGAGATTTTGAATTTGGGACAGATTTGCATGAGAGGAAAGCTGCTATAAATGTGATGTGTCTTGCAGAGGATCTTGGGAAGGGCCAGCTTTAGGCCAATTCCACCAATTCCCCTGAATTGGGCCCCGTGCCTAAGAGGGCCCCGCGCCCAGTGTGAATCTCTTCCCTGGCAAGAGGCACCTTTTTAATTTTTACTCACCTGGCGGCGCTCCGGGTCTTCGGCGACACTTTGGCGGTGGGTCCTTTGCTTGCTCCGGGTCTTCGGCGGCACTTCGGCAGCAGGTCCTTCAGTGCCACCGAAGACCTGGAGTGAGTGAAGGACCCGCTGCTAAAGTGCCGCCGAAGACTCGGAGCACCACCCGGTGACTACAAGCCCCATGTGTTTTTTTACATTTTTTTTTCTGGTCATCCCTACCGGAGCCCCATCGAAACTGTTCGAATTGGGCCCCGCACTTCCTAAAGCTGGCCCTGATCCTAGGTCTCATCTTGTAAACATGAGAGCACTGATCTGGATTGGCAGGAAACCTTTGTTTGCAATCCCACCCCACTCTGAAAAAGTCCCAGCTTCAAGGTGGATTACAGTACCAAATGACAATGTTAAGCTTATAAAACGCACATGGGATCTTTTTCAGGGGAAAAGGCAACAGGCCACATTTATTGAAAATACAGCATAAAAATTGGCACATTCATTCACACACACACACGGGTCCCACAGATGGTCTTATAGTTACCACTTTGTCGTAGCTCGAGTCAATCTAATTGGCAGTTAGATTGAGCACAAGTGAGGAGCAGGGCTCTGTCGGTCGCGATCTGATGCGTTGATTGAACCCAGCGTTCCATGAAAAACACTCCATATTTATACCTGTAAATTCCCATTCGAGACTACTACAATTACTATCTTCTAGGGCTGTCGAGTGATCAGAAAAATTAATTGGGATTAATCTTGCTGTTAACAATAATAGAATACCATTTATTTAAATATTTTGGATGTTTTATACATTTGCAAACATACTGATTTCAACTGCAACACAGAATACAAAGTATACAGTGAGCACTTTATATTTTTTTATGACAAATACTTGCACAGTAAAAAATGAAAGAAATAGTACTGTACTGCAGTCTTTTTATCATGAAAGTTGAACTTACAAATGTAGAATTATGTACAAAAACACCCGCATTCAAAAATAAAACAATGTAAAACTTTAGATCCTATAACTCCACTCCTCCTTCTTGTATAGCCAATCACTCAGAAAAACAAGTGTGGTTACAATTTGCAGGAGATAATGCTGTCCACTTCTTGTTTACAATGTTACCTGAAAGTGAGAGCAGGCGTTCTCGTGGCACTATTGCAGCCGGCGTCGCAAGATATTTATGTGCCAGATGCACTAAAGAGTCATGTGTCCCTTCCTGCTGGAACCACCATTCCAGAGGACATGCATCCATGCTAATGATGCGTTCTAATTGATAATGATCTGAAGCAGAGTGGACCGATGCGTGTTCATTTCTATCAGCTGAGTCAGATGCCACCAGCAGAAGGTTGATTTTCTTTTTTTGTGGTCCGAGCCCTGCAGCATCCGCATCGCAGTGTTGCTCTTTTAAGACTTCAAAAACATGCTCCACACCTCGTCCCTCTCAGATTTTGGAAGGTACTTCAGATTCTTAAACCTTTGGCAGAAAGCTGTAGCTATCTTTAGAAATCTCAGATTGTTAGGTTCTTTGTGTTTTCTCAAATCAGCAGTGAAAGTGTCCTTAAAATGAACATGTGCTAGGCCATTATCCATGACTTTTATAATATGAAATATTTGGCAGAATGTGTGTAAAACAGAACAGGGGACATACAATTGTCCTCCAAGGAGTTCAATCACAAATTTATCAAATGGATTATTTTTTTTAAAAAAAGAGCATTGTCAGCACGGAAGCATATCAATTGGAATGGTGGCCGAAGCATGAAGGGACATAGGCATGTTTAGTATATCTTCCACATAAATATCTGCATTGCCAGCTAAATGTGCCATGCGAACACCTTCTCAGACTTTCAGGTAACATCATAAATTAGAAACAGGCAGCATTATCTCCTGTAAATGTAAACAAACTTATTTGTCTTAGCGATTAGCAGAAAAAGAAGTAGCACTGAGTGGACTTCTAGGCTCTAAAGTTTTGAATTGCTTTATTTCTGAGTGCACTTATATGCCAAAATAAATCTACGTTTCTAAGTTACGCTTTCCTGATAAAGAGATTGCACTACAGTACTTGTATGTGGTGAATTGAAAAATACTATTTTTATTTTGTGATCACTGTACACTTTCTATTCTTGTTGTGATAGAAATCAATATATATGAAAACATAGAAAAATATCCCAAAACATTTAACAAATATCAATTGGTATTCTACTGTTTAACAATGTGATCCATTGAGATTAATTTTAATACACACCATTATTTTTTGATTAATCAACCACACTATTATCTTCTTCCAAGTTTTTACAAGTTCACGTTCAAAGTTCTAGTCTATATAACTTGGAATGGCCCCAAATATCATGTACAAACTTTTCTAATATGTCTTTAAATGTTGAATCTGGGTCAAATAGCCTGCAAGGTTCTTAACTCTTTCTGGCCAGGTGTCACAGAAGTTTAGATCGTGTGTGAATTCTCCAGCGTTTAATGAGGCCTGATCACTGTCTGAAACTTTTGTCACAGTCCAGTACTTATGGAGTCTTGCTCTTGTCTGGATTCTTTGATGTAAAACAAGGACTGATCGGTTTCTGAAATGTTTCCCACAGTCTAAGCACTTATGGAGTCTCTCTCCAGTGTGGATTGCTGGATGTTTAACAATGTTTGATTGCGTATAAAACTCTTTCTGCAGGCTAAGCAGTTACGGGGTGTCTCCCTGGGTGGATTCTCTGATGTAAAACAAGGGCTGACATCTATTTGAAATGTTTTTCCATAATCTAAACATTATGCGTGTTTTGCCTGATGTTTAGAAGGGCTGATTTGATTCTGAAACTTCCCCAGAGTCCAAGCACTTATGGTCTTCCCCTTGTATGGATTGCCTGATGTTTAACAAGAGTTGAACTCTGCATGAATCTTTTCCCACAGTCTGAGCACTGATGAGGTCTCTCTCCTGTGTGGACTACTTTATGTCTAACAAGGGCTGACTGCCGTATGAAACTTTTCCCACAGTCTAAGCACTTATGGGGTCTCTCTCCTGTGTGGATTGCCTGATGGTTAAGAAGGGTTGATCTCCTTATGAAACTCTTCCCACAGTCTAAACACTTGTGGGGTCTCTCTCCTGTGTGGATTATCTGATGTTTAACAAGGTCTGATCTCTGTATGAAACTTTTCCCACAGACCAAGCACTTATGGGGTCTCTCTCCTGTGTGGATTCTCTGATGTGTTTTAAGATGTGATCTCTGTGTGAAACTTTTCCCACAGTCCAAGCACCTATGGGGTCTCTCTCCTGTGTGGATGGCCTGATGTTTTACAAGGTCTGACCCCTGTATGAAACTTTTTCTACAGTCTAAGCATGTATGGGGTCTCTCTCCTGTGTGGATTGCCTGATGTTTTACAAGGTCTGACCTGTGTATGAAACTTTTCCCACAGTCTAAGCACTTATGGGATCTCTCTCCTGTGTGGACTGCTTGATGTTTAACAAGGGCTGACTTCCATATAAAATTTTTTCCACAGTCTAAGCACTTATGGGATCTCTCACCTGTGTGGATCTTCTGATGTGTTATAAGATTTGACCTCTGTATGAAACTTTTTCCACAGTCTAAGCACATATGGGGTCTCTCTCCTGTGTGGATTGCCTGATGTTTTAAAAGGTATGACCTCTGTATGAAACTTTTTCCACAGTCTAAGCATTTATGGGATCTCTCTCCTGTGTGGATTGCCTGATGATTAGCAAGGCCTGACTTCCATACAAAAGTTTTTCCACAGTCTAAGCATTTATGGGATCTCTCTCCTGTGTGGATTGCCTGATGTTTCACAAGGTTTGACCTCTGTATGAAACTTTTCCCACAGTCTAAGCATTTATAGGGTCTCTCTCCAGTGTGGATTGCCTGATGTTTCACAAGGTTTGACCTCCGTATAAAACTTTTTCCACAGTCCAAGCACTTATGGGGTCTCTGTCCAGTGTGGATTGCCTGATGTTTAACAAGGTCTGACCTCTGTATGAAACTTTTTCCACAGTTTAAGCACTTATGAGGTCTCTTTCCTGTGTGGATTGCCTGATGATTAGCAAGGCCTGACTTCCATATAAAACTTTTTCCACAGTCTAAACACTTATGGGGTCTCTCTCCCGTGTGGACTGCCTGATGTTTGACAAGGGCTGCCCTCCGGATAAAACTTTTCCCACAGTGCAAGCACTTATGAGGTCTCTCTCCGGTGTGAATAGCCTGATGTTTAACAAGGTCTGACCTATGTACAAAACTTTTTCCACAGTCTGAGCACTTATGGGGTCTCTCTCCTGTGTGGATCCACTGATGATGTTTAAGATTTGATCTGTGTGTGAAACTTTTCCCACAGTCCAAGCACTTATGGGGTCTCTCTCCAGTGTGAATAGCCTGATGATTAATAAGGGCTGACCTATGTATGAAACTTTTCCCACAGTCCAAGCACTTATGAGGTTTCTCTCCTGTGTGGCTTATCTGATGTCTAGTCAGTGCTGACTTCCAATTCAAAGAGTTCCTGCCCTTAAAGCATTGGTAGGATTTCTGTCCTGTGTGGCTTCTCCCATGGTCCAAGCATTGAAGTGATTTCTCTCCAGTAGGAATTGCCTGAGGTGAAACAAACTGTGGTCTCAGAATGAATTCGTTTCCATAACCAAACCATCCATGGTGTCTGTCTTCCTTGGAGGTTGCCTGCTGGGCTGTGGGATCCGTGTATCCTTCCCCACAGATAATAAATTCATCCATTTGCTCCCTTGAATAGTTTCTCAGCAGCCTCTCTGACCTCTGCCAATTTCCCCAGGCTTCTCCCTGTTCCAACCACTGGGAAAAATTCCCTGCAGCTCTTCCCACAAAGGTCTCCTGTGGTTCCCCGTGCCCAGGAACTTCCTGTTGTTGATTCCCCTCCTTTTTCTCACTCACTGTCTCGTTACCTGCTGGGAGAGAGACAATCCAGACAGGAGTCATTGTGCCTGAGAGAAAGAAAGAGGAATAGCACCGAGGGAAAACCCAACATACTTAAGCTGCACAGACGGAGCAATTGGATTCTGCCTCCACATCCCACCCAAAAATTCACAGAGAAGGAATGTTCGGAAGGAAACGCCAGCAGGTAACAGGACACGTGAAAAACGATGTCAGTGATATCCACTGACTGCAGCCCTTCCCTGAGTGAGATGAGGAAGAACCGAGGACACTTACTGATACCACATTTTTGGGATTCTCAACTTTTTCCTTCATTCACCAGATGATTTCTGTGTCAGTTCTCACCTGTGCTGGAACCTCTTGAGAGCTCTCTTTTCTCACAGGCCTGTAGATCAGGCACCCATGGCTCTTCCCCTCGTTCCAGCCGGCTGATTAGGTCAGGTTTGGGAAGGGGGAATCCTGTGCGGGTGGTGAAATCAGACCAGATCAGGGTGTGTGGAGGACTGAGAGAGCATCTGTCAGAAAGGACATTCTGTGGGAGGAACCTGTCCCTGTGCTGTGCTGTGGGAACATGGAATCCAAGAGGACAAGAATATGGTCACTGAGCCCCTCTGTGGGAGGCACATGTCTGGGGGAACTGGGGGGGAATTGTGACACCCTAACTAGGAGTTCCTAGGATCTGTGCTTTCGGGGGGCCTTGCTGACGCATACCCAGCTCTGGAGTTAAACCTCTGCCTATTTCTAAATCAGCGGAGCCCAGAACCCTCTGCATGGCTGGAGCTGTTCCCAAGGAAGGAGGTGAACAGAGATTGTGTGTGTGAATGAGAAACAACACTGACAGGACAATACACGACTTCTCCACCTTGCAAGCTAGGGGGTCAGGTGGGGATGATTTTGTATATCCCTTAGGGCTTGACACCATGGTCTTACTGGAGAGTATACAGAGATGAAAGTCTCTCTCACACGGCAGCTGTGCATTATGGAGCCCAGTCCCCTCCAATCTAACTGACCAGGGAAGAACCTGACTAGTGTCAGACACGCTGGCACCATGCTTCTAATAACCGAGGGGATGGGAATCCCTTACCCAGCAAGGTCACCGTCTCGTAGTTCTCCTGCATGACGTCCCTGTAGAGGGCTCTCTGGGCGGGGTCCAGCAGAGCCCCCTGCCCCTGGGTGAAATACACAGCCACCTCCTCGAAGGTCACCGGCATCTGAAACAACAGAGTCCTGCACTAACTACCTGTTGCCCCCACCAGAATCCCACCAGTCACAGGGAAAATTAAACAAAACATTGAAGCTCTGGGATGGCCGGAGAAGCAAAATTCCCCCCGCAACCTGCTCACAGCAGCCAGGAGGCTTCAGGGGGTGGGAGAAGGTGAGAGCTCCTTGTCCCCCCAGCACACGGAGCAGGGCAGGGTCTTCTCATTTCCCACATGCCTGCCAGACACAGGCTGATACGGGACTGGAAACTCGACAGCTTCCCTTCGTATTTCACAGCAGCCTCTGGCCAGTGGGGTGTTTCCTGGGTCAGAAAGTTCACCCTCACCCCCCTCCAATGAGCTTGTTCATAAAATCAGGCCCAGGTTGATCATGTTCCAGCAGGTTTATCGCACCCCGTCCCCTCCCTGCCTCACACTGTGTGTTTTCTGCCCCTCCCCCTCTACAACAAATCCTCCCCATCCCCCCACAGCTCCCTACAAATCCCAGATCTGAGCTGTCTCCATCTCAGCCATTTCCCTTCCCTGTCCCCTGCAAGACGGGTGATCTGGAGTGGATCTGGAGCGAAATGAGCGGATCTGGAGCGAAACACGGACGTGATTCCTCAGCCTGTTGGGGCGAGAGGGGCTATGTGGGAGGTTACAGAAGGGACTTGAGTCCATGTCACACCCCCTCTCCCTGCAGACAGATACTCTGGACTCTGCCACCCTGGGAAAACCCTCAGTTACTTTATCACAACACGGACTCAGCACCTCCTCCCAGCACTGAACCCCTGAGACACCAGCAGGTCCCTCAAAGGGGCCCTTTGTGCAGAGTCATTTCCCGGCCCAGCTCCAGCCCTTTCCCCAGGTCTCTCCATCACCTGCAGGCTCAGGGGCTGATATGGTTAGAGGGTATTTTCCCCAGATGGACTTTGCTGAGAGCTCCTGATTTCTGTGCTAACAAGCTCTGTTCTATGCTGTGTTCCCAGCAACCAATAAACCTTCTGTTTTCCAAGCCAGCAGAGAGTCACAGCTGACTGCGGAGGTGGGGTGCAGGGCCCCTATGAGGAGCGTGTCAGGCTTCTCCTTAGGCTGCCCCCAGGGCTCAGGCTGGGGCCGTGTGCCCTCCCTGGGCTCCGGGGATGGGGAGACTGCGGCCACGTGCTCAGCAGGTGGGGGGGATATTGGGGGTGCTCAGGGGCTGGAGTCCTGCCCCTACAGTGGGGGGGAGGGGCTAGCCTCCCCCAGCCCTAGGTTCATCCCCCTCCAGCTGTACCTTGTTCTTATCCCGGGCTCCTAGTTCCAGGCAAGGGTGCTGAAACAATCCATACGGGAGGGGCCGCTGAGAGTCATTGAACCAGACTGTAAACCCTGGACAGGAAGGAAACCCCTTCAAGCCTGGGGGGTGGGGGGGGGCGGAGAGCGGCAGGGCCCCACCAGCCTAGAGCCAGTGCCTGTGCTGCCCCCCCCCCACCCCGCCCTGATTGTACTCCTGAGCCCCAATCCTTCCCCGGCCCCCAGCTGGGCCCCCACCCTGCATTCAGTTTGGCCCCCTGCTACCCCCCTCAGATCCCCCCGAGCTGCAGCCTCCGACCGCACCAGAGCGGCCAGGGGCGGGGAAACAAAGCAGCAAATGGGGGGTGGGGGAATGGGTGATAACGTGCTCCCGAAACCCCCCCGCCCCCCGCAGGGAGCTGGCGGCAGCTTTCCCGGGCCCAGGGCAGCGAATCGGGGGGTCTCTCTTACCTTCGTCCAAGCGGCTGCGAGTCACTTTCTGCTGCCGGGACTGACCCCAGCGATCGCTCCCCCCCAGAGCCGCTTCCCAGCTGCTCCTGGGTCCTAGCGGGAAACCCACCGATCTGCGCTTCTCCTCTCTGGGTCCGGCTCCTGTTCCACCCCCAGGCTCTCAGGCCAGAAGGGAGGGACCGTCTTCCATCTAGCGGGGGGAATTGGTGTCACATTTTCCTAAAATACTTAATGAACTTTAGGCGAAACCAGTAAACATGCACAGAGGTAAGAGGGGAAATGGTCCCGCTGTTGCGGGAATTTTCCTGACTTAAACACCTCTCAGGTGGAATCGAATAGCAGAAGGATCTGAATCCTCGCTCCCTCTTCCTTCACCCAGAGCCTGCCTGACCCGGGGGCTCCCCTTCCACTCTGCTGTGTGGTAAAGTCTTTATATCCCTGACTAGGCTGGGCCCAGGTTTCCTGAGGGGCTCGTCCCCCAACCTAGCTATGACCACTCAGGACACGGGCTAGAGCATCCCCACTCCGGAGCACTTCCTGCGCTCTGGACACTTCCCTGACCATTGTCTATACCCCAGAACAAATGCAATTTACTAAACAGCAGCTTATAAAAGAAATCGGGAAACAATGGGAAAGGCGAAAGGAAAACATTTTGCCCCACTCTGTGGGCCTGGGGGAAGCACAAACAGCGTCTGTGGGATGCCAGGGCAGTTCACAGTCTGTCCCTCCCCCGTCCCAGGCCTCCTGACCTGGCTCTGGCTGTGCTGCAGGGATGCTGTGGGTCAGTCACATACTCTGGTGATGGCCACATGCCTCAGGCTCTAGGTGACAGGACGTTTCATCCCAGTGTCCCTGGAAAGGTGCAATCCAGAGGTCAAATAAAAGCCCCTGAATTTGGTAATCTCTGTAACTGGTTTGGGGGGGGGAAGACTCAGATCTTTGAACACTTCTGGCTGCTGACCTAGTTCTGTCCCTGCCCCCCCCCCCCAGGGTTCCAAGGGGTGCAGGCTATGGACTGGGACACCCCCAAGGGTTGGGGGGGGGGAAATTCCAGTATGACAGGGATGACTTCATCAGCTTCCATCTCTAGCTATGGGCCCCTTACCCCATCTGTGTCCCGACTCCCCCCTCCCAGAGCACAAGTGGCGCCTTGTCCATTTCTTGGTGCCTTTGTACTCACCCGGGAGAATTGGAGAAAAAAAAAGACCCGTCTGCCATGGCACTTTTATTTTACTCACCCGGCGGTGCTCCAGGTCTTCGGCGGCACTTTGGCGGCGGGACCTTCACTGCCGCTGAAGACACCCAGAGCGAGTGAAGTGCCTGCCGCCGAAGACCCAGAGCTCCGCCGGGTGAGTAAAAGCGCCGCAGCGGATGGTGCTTTTTTTTTTTTATTGCTCCCTCTGTTCCCTCCACCTGGCTATGCCACTGCCTGAAGTGTCACAGGTGCAGTTCTTGTCCCCCAGTTATAGTCCAGAAAACCGCTGAAGTTCCCCCTCCCCCCAAAAAAACCAGTATTTTTCAGTTCACCTCATACAAGTATTGTAGTGCAATCTCTTTATCAGGAAAGCATAACTTACAAATGTAGACTTATGTAAAAAATAGCTGCATTCAAAATAAAACAATGTACAGTTTTAGAGCCTAGAAGTCCACTCAGTGCTACTTCTTGTTCAGCCGATTTCTTAGACTAGAGGTGGACAAACTATGGCCCCTGGGCCACATCTGGCCTTTGGAACACTCCTGCTCAGCCCCTGAGCTCCGGGCTGCGGGGACTAGCCCCTGGCCCCTCCTCTGCTGTTCTCCCTCCCCCGCAGCCACAGCACACCACACCACTCTGTCAACGCGCTGGACCACTGCTCCTGCCAGGCAGCGTTGAGCAATGTGGCTGGCTCTGGCGGGGCTATGAGCTCCTGCCACTCTGAGTGCTATAGTAAGGGGGTGGGGAGCCAGGGTGGAGTTGTATAAGGGGCAGGAGGTCCCAGGGGTCAGTCAGGGGACAGGGAGCAGGAGGCAGTTGGATGGGGCAGTCAGGGGAGGTGGAGCAGGGTGGGTGGATAGGGGGTGGGGTCCGGGGGGCCATTAGGAGCGGGGGTATGGATATGGGTCAGGGAGCAGCTGGATAGGTGTGGGAATGCCAGGGGGCCTGTCAGGGGGCAGGGGTGTGGATAGGGGTAAGGGCGGTCAGGGGACAAGGAACAGGGGGGGTTGGATGGGTCAGATGTTCTGAAGGGGGCAGTCAGGGGCTGGGAAGTGGGAGGAAGTGGAGAGGGAGTGGGGGCCAGGCTGTTTGGGGAGGCACAGCCTTCCCTACCTGGACCTCCATACAGTTTCACAACCCCCATGTGACCCTCGAGCCAAAAAGTTTGCCACCCCTGGCTTAGACAAACAAGTTTGTTTCCATTTGCAGGAGGTAATGCTGCAAGTGAGAAGAGGTAATCTTATGACACTGTTGCAGCTGGAGTCGCAAGATATTTACATGCCAGATGCCTAAAGATTCCTATATCCCTTCATGCTTCAACCACTGTTGCTTAACCACCTTTCTGTTACCAGATTTGCCCATTACTTTGGGGTAGGCTCATTTATTCGGGTTACTCTTCTGGGGAAGGAGATTCTGTAATTCTATCAATGTGCTGCTTGTGTCACTTGTGTGTTCATACGGAGCGTTACTTCTCCCTTCTGCAAGTCCCCTCCCAATAGAGCCACCCTGCAGGACCTCGGTTCCCTACGGCTTGGTTTCTCCAACCCCAAAACCAGATGAGCACACCCCCACCCCCACACACATTAACAGAGCAAGTCTGAGCAGACCGGGTCAATCAGCACCACCAAGATGACCCCTTATATGTCCCTGGACTCACTGAGCTGGATTAAGCAGCACTTCCAAGCTGCCTCTCCTTATACGCCCCAGGGCCCCATGGACTGGGTCAAGCAACACTTTCAAGCTGTTACCCTTATGCGTCCCAGATTCAGCACATCCCTATCCCCACTCTCACAACACAATTGTACTGGCAGTAACCTGCTTGATGAGCAAACCCCACAGTATTCTAGGCGCTGCAGGGATCTTTAGCTTAGGTAAAAGAAGCGTTGCTGCAGAGTGAATGCGGGAAGCTAAAAACTCAAAAGGGTAAAGTTCAGCAAGAGAGAGAGAAGCAACCAGCTGAACCGTAAAAGTTACTTACTGAATAATAGTGATCACTACACAAGAAGCCTAAACCAACATAACCTATATTAGTAAAGGTTAATACCTAAGGTAGAAAGGAAAACAGAGAGAGAGACGGGGGGGTATCACACACTCCATGAGGCTTGAACTGGTCGGGGTTCCCAGATGATGGTGGTAGCTCAGGGTCCTGAGGGCTGGAGACAGGCAGTCTCCAGCATGATCAGCCAGGCGAAGATTGAGTTCCAGTGGAACTGATGCCTAGTTTGGATCTAAGCATCAGAACCCTGACTAGAGGGTGAGTAGGGATTTTTGTAGAGAAAATACAATTGTTCAAGGGAGAATACTAGATTTGTTTATAGGTAAGCTGATGACTCAAGGGTTTTCTTTAGACTAGACAATAGGAGCTGATCACTCTTGGCTATGGGTGGTGTTTTCTTCCAGGGAGCCCACAATGCAACTAGGCTGCTTCACTATTTGGATATCAATTAAGGATTCATTACTAGAATTGGTCTGACAACTGCTGAGCTGGGTGTGGGCAGGCGTAGGTTCATTAGCATCTGGAGCAGAGATTCCCATGATGCAGTGCTTCCCTGTTTTTTCTGGTCCCAGAATTCAGTGTGGTTCTCTGTTCTCCATTTTGTATGTAAACTGAGATGTCTTCCTGTCCCATCTTTCATGCAGATGAGGCTAGGGGATCTGGTCTCTGATCTCCATTCTGTATGCTGATGGAGATGTCTTAATCTTGTCACCTTTGGCAGGAGGGGCCTTGTTACCCTGGGCAGGAGGCCTGAGACGGGGGAGGGACAGACTGTGAACTGCCCTGGCATCCCACAGATGCTGTTTGTGCTTCCCCCAGACCCGCAGAGTGGGGCGAAGTGTTTTCCTTTCACGTTCCCCATTGTCTCCTGATTTCTTTTATTAGCTGCTGTTTAGTAAATTGCATTTGTTCTGGGGTATAGACAATGGTCAGGGAAGCATCCAGAGCGAGAAAGTACCCGGAGTGGGGATGCTCTAGCCCGTGTCCTGAGTGGTCACAACCAGGGTGGGGGGGCGAGCCCCTCAGGAAGCCTGGCCCAGCCTTGTCCGGGTTATAAGGACTTTGCCTCACAGGAGAGTGGAAGGGGAGCCCTCAAGGTGAGGCAGGCTCGGGGTGAAGGGAGCGAGGACTCAGATCCTTCTGCTATTCGATTCCAACCAGGTGGTATTTAAGTCAGAAAAGTTCCTCCCAATAGCGGGACCATTTCCCCGCTTACCTCTGCGCATGTTTACTGGTTTCCCCTAAAGTTCATTAAGTATTTTAGGAAAATGTGTCACCCATTGCCCACGGTAGATGGAAGACGGTCCCTCCCTTCTGTCCTGAGAGCCTGGGAGTGGAACAGGAGCCGGAGCCAGAGATGCTGCAGCGCGACCCCTGCAGCGCTAGGACCCAGGAGCAGCCGGGAGGCGGCTGTGGGGCAGCGAGCGCTGGGCTCCGGCCCGGCAGCAGGAAGTGACTCGCAGCCGCTGCGGTGACTCTGGCTCCCAGGCTCCTGGCGAGATCCCCGAGCCCCGGCGGCTGGTGCTGGGAGCCCGGAGCCCTGGCTGCAGCCGGGAGAGGGGAATCTCCAGCAGGGCCCTTCCCGCTGCTCCCCAGGAGCCTCTCCCAGGGCAGAGCCCCCAGCCCGGCCCGGCCCCTGCCCCGGGGGGCCCCGCTCGGAGGGAAGGTGAGAGAGACCCACCGCCACCCCTCCCCCATCTGCTGCTTGGTTTCGCTGCCCCTGGCCGCGCTGGTGCGGATGGAGGCTGCAGCTCAGGGAGATCTGAGGGGGACAGATGGGGGGGGGGGCAGAAGGTGGGCGGGGGCCAAACTGAATGCAGGGGGGGAGGGCCGGGGAAGGAGCGGGGTCCAGGGGCACAATCAGGGCCGGGGGAGGGGGGCAGCACACGCCCTGGCTCTAGGCTGATGGCTCTGCCGCCCCCCCTGGCTTGAAGGGGTTTCCATCCTATCCAGGGTTTGCAGTCTGGTTCAATGGCTCTCAGTGCCCCCCACTGTACGGATTATTTCAGCCCCCCCTGCCTGGGGCTAGGAGCCGGGGATAAGAACAGGGAACAGCTGGCAGAGGGTGAACCTAGGGCTGGGGGAGGCAGGCCCCCCCCACTGTAGGGGCAGGACTCCAGCCCCTGAGCACCCCCAATATCCCCCCACCTGCTGAGCACGTGGCCCCAGCCTCCCCGTCCCCAGAGCCCAGGGAGAGCACACGGCCCCAGCCTGAGCCCCGGGGGCAGCCTAAGGAGAAGCCTGACCCACTCCCCCCAGGGGCTGTTCACCCCACCTCCACAGTCAGCTGTGACTCTCAGCCAGCTTGGAAAACAGGTTTATTGGTTGCTGGGAACACAGCATAGAACAGCTTGTTAGCAGAGAAACCAGGAGCTCTCAGCAAAGATCTAGGGGGGAATCCAGAGTCCCGAGCCCTGGACTCTCCCCACTGAGTCCCAAACAAGGAGACTGACCCGCTTCCAGCCCCCCCTCCTCAGTGACATCCGGCTGCCCCTCCTCCGTGCTTTGTCTTCCCCAGGAAAACAGGTCACCTGGCCTCCCCCCTCTCTTTGTTCTGCGTCACCTTGCAGAGGACCAGTTCCGGCCAGTGCTTGCCAGGATACAGTATTTTGACCATTCTCTATGCCGGGGTGGTCAAACTTTTTGGCCCGAGGGCCACATCGGGGTTCAAAATTGTATGGAGGGCCGGGTAGGGAAAACTGTGCCTCCTCAAACAGCCTGGCCCTGCTGCCTATCTGCCCCTTTCCACTTCCCACCCCGACTGCCCCCCTCAGAATCCCTGACCCATCCAAACCCCCCTGCTCCTTGTATGCTGACTACCCGCTCCAGAGACCCCACCACCACTAACAACCGCCCAAGGCTCCACCTTCTATCTAAGCCCCCCTGCTCCTTGTTCCCTGATCGCCCTCTTCACAGACCCCCCTACCCCAACCCCCCCAACCCTACCTACTATCCAATCCCCCCCTGCTCCCTGTCTCCTAACTGCCCTGAACCCCATCCACACCCCCACTCCCTGAGAGCGCCTCGGGATTCCCACGCCCCATCAACTCCCCCCATTCCCCATCCTCTGATCACTACCCCAGAACCTCTGCCTCATCCAACCGCCCCGATTCCTGTCCCCTGACTGCCCCCTGGGACTTCCTGCCCCTTACCCAACTCGCTGGCTCTGGCCCCAGCCCTCTTATTAACGCCACTCAGAGCAGCGACCAGAGCCAGACTCGCTGCTGTGCAGCCCTGCCCCCCAGAGCGCTGCCCGTCTGGCAGTGTGGCTGTGGAGGGAAAGCAGGGGAGGGACCGGGGGAAGCCTCCCCCGCGAGCTCAGGGGTTAGACAGTAGAGGCCCATGGGCTGCAGTTTTCCCACCCCTCCTCTATACACAGGCAGACACTCTGCAGTCACACCTGCCCTCTAGAGATCTCCGCAATGATCATACACCTGTATCCCACCAGTTCAATACTTGAGTAACACATGGGGAAACAGAGGCACACACAGTATTCAGATAAAACATTAAGAACATTCCCGCTTCATCCCACCCCTCTGAGACCAGCCCCAGGGGCACTTTCTCCAGTGGCTGGAACCCCTCTAACCATTCCAGCTCCTGACCCTAGGGAAAGGGCTGGAGCTGGGCAGGGAAATGACTCTGCACAAAGGGCCCCTTTTAGGGACCAGCTGGGGCTCCCTGTGTCAGTGAATCCCAGAGCTGCTGCTCTCAGTGGCACAGCTGGGTTCAACCCCCGTTACCAACGTCAGTAGCTGAGCTGGCTGATGAGAGCAAAGGCCCAGGGCAATGGGGCAGTCGCCCGTTCTCCCAGGGCGAGGGAAGAAGATAAAAAGGGAGAGCGGAGAGACTGGAAGGGCAGCAGGAGCAGGAAGTGAGGGGGAGGTTCCCAGCTCCCAGCCCTGCCCATCCTCATTCCCTGCACCCCGGGGCAGTCAGCTCTCCTGGGAAGAAGGGGAGGAGCTGAGGGAGGAAAAGCCAGTTGCTGACTCTGCTGAGCACCGCCCGACTGAGGGAGACAGGGGAGAGCTAGAGGGGTTACAATACACGGTGGGGCAGTGCCCTAAAGTGACTCCTTTGATTCTGCTCTTTTTCCAGCGTTTGGCTCAGAGATGCTGTTCTGGGGAGGTTTAGAAGGGACTTGGTGGGTTTAGTTCTAATGGGGAAGGAGGGGGATGACCCAGTAGCATAGCTGGGAAGGGAGCAGGGGGAGCGGCCGCTCCCACTGAGCACATTCTCCAAAAGTGACACCTTACGCGCCGACTCCGTGGGTGCTCCGAGTCTGGAGCATCGCCAGGGAAAAATTGGTGGGTGCTGAGCACCCACCGACAGCTCCCCAGGCCAGCTCACCTCTGCCTCCGCTTCGCCTCCTCCCCTGAGGACGCTGCCATGTTCTGCTTTTCCCCTGGCTCACCAGCGCTTGTGCTGCGAAACAGCTGATTTGTGCTGCAAGCTAGGGAGGGAGACGGGGAAATGCAGCATGCTGGGGAAGAGATGGGGCCAGGGTGGGTATTTGGAGAGGGGTCCAATAGGGGCAGGGAGGGGCGGGGTCAGGCCGGGTGGGGGCGCAAGCTCCCACTGGCGCCAAGGAAAGTTGGCGCCTGTGGCTGAGCGACAAAATAACAGAAGGGAAAAAAAGCACCAACAAAAGAACATTGTCGGAAGAGTGCATTCCGATAAAGGTACCTCAAAATAATTTTGAGTGGTGTCATTTTCTTCTGGACAAGCTTCCATCACATAATCAAATGCGGTAGAAACGTTGTCTGTACCCTTGTGACACCACTACAGTGTTAGTCAGTCTTGTAACACGTGAATCACTTGTAAGAGCCAAGAGACCCACATTTTTTTTAACTTTTTGTCTTTGCCCTTTTATTGGCGCTTTTTTCATCGGTTGACATGTGCACTCACTCACCCAGGCACCCACACAAGCGTGCGTACTCATAAGAATTGTTTCCTGCAGTGTAAACAAATGCTGAACCCTTTGGATGATTTCAAATAGTTCAGTCTGTTTGATTACTTCTTAGTGTGGGGATTGTTTTCGCTTCTCCTCTAGTTTTGAATAAAGTGGTGCCTTTTCAACAAATCATTTAACACTTTGCTGACCAAATTTGACGGGCGTCAAATTCATAGAGCTGTGAAATTGACCTGGCTGCCGTGTGGAGAGTTTGTTTTTAAAATGAGATTTATTTAAAAATTGTATATTGTTCATATTTATTTTATTTGTTTCTGATAAGGGATGGAGAAGCGCACTAAGAAGAAGCAACTATCCAGGTGGGATAGAAAGAAGATGAAGGAAGATGCAAATCGAGTAAAAGAATCGTCAAAATATGTGAGGTTGGAGACCTACTTTTCATTCGACATGCCCACAACTACTTTTGCACCAGAGGTGGAACATTTTGAAGACTTGCTCCCTACCTTCAGCCAAAGAGCTGGAGATGGTGGCCTGGCCGTTGCGGCTTCACCAGAGATAAAACCCTCTGAAGACTTGTTAGTACCTACCTTCAACCTAGGAGCTGATTACAGCATCCGGGCTGCTGCGGCTGAACAGGTAGTGGAAGTGGAGTCCTCAGAAAACCTGATTACTTCAGCAGGCTATTATGCAGAGGACCAGAATGACACAGTAAGACTCCATGCTATCGTTGACACACATAGGGAATACCCAACAGATCCACACTTGTTTTGTGACACACCCGTAACACCTGATCTAGTACGTGCTCTGCTTGAGTTAGGCCCTTGTCAGCCAGGACTTAAAGATAATTTTGACAATTTTCCAAAAGATGAAGCTGGACGTCATTTCAGTGCAACTTGGTACAAACAAAAACAACTAAAAAGTGCTTGTACAATTGACCGGCACTGGCTGGTTTACTCACCAAGAGCAAACATTATGATTTGTTTTGCTTGTTGGCTTTTTGCAAATCGGCCAAATACTTGGAGTGATCCAAAAACTGGTTGCAAGAATTTTGCTACAGGTACACACAAAATTGAAAAACATGAAAAAAGTGAAAGTCACAAAAAAGCAGAGAAAGAACTTTTCCTTACCAAATTCCGTTTGTTCAACGATAGAACAGTCTCGGCTGGTTTAACGGCGGAAAGAAAAGAGAGAGAAAAAAATAGGATGATTTTACGACGTATTATAGATGCAGTTCTCTTTTTGGGAATTCAGGGATTGGCATTCCGTGGTCATGGCGAGTATCGAGGTTTAGGTTCCCCAAGTACAAATGAAGGCAATTTTTTGGAACTTATTAAGCTGTTGGCTAAAAATGATACATTACTGGAACAACATTTATTACAGAGTGATCGAAATGCAACATATCTCAGTCCTGACGTACAAAATGATCTGATACAGTCCTTATCAGCCGAGCTTCTCTCAAAGATAGTAGCTGAAATCAAAGTAGCTAAGTACTTTGCCCTAATTGTTGACTCTACTATTGATATCAGCAGAACCGATCAATTTTCTTTATCCTTACGATATGTAACAGTAAACGGTGATGCAGTGGAACGATTTATACAGTTCAGCGAATTACCTGGAGCAAGTGCTGAAGATTTTTTCAACGTTCTTCTTTCAGCAATCAAAAACTTGGGGCTGTCAATAACTATGTGTTACGGTCAGTCTTACGATGGAGCAAGCACCATGTCGGGTGAAATATCAAGTCTCCAAAGTAGGATACGGGAAATTGCTCCAAATGCACTCTTTATGCACTGTTGTGCACATAATTTTAATTTAATTCTGATTGATGTATTAAGCTCCAATATTCAAACTCGGTTGTTTTTTGGAACTCTAGAACGTCTGTATACTTTTTTTTCTGGCAGTTTACCTCATCTTTCAATACTAAAGGAAGAACAATGCAATCTTATTGAATCTTTTGCATTAACTCTAAAGAAACTTTGTGATACCAGATGGGCATCTAGAAAGTCTGCAGTAGAGGCAGTCTTGAAAAATTTACCAGCACTAGTAATTGCCCTGCAAACAATTGTGGATGGTGAGATAAAAACCTGTACTCCTAAACAGCTCAGTGAGGCAAAGAGTATTCTGGCAACACTTGATACTTACGAATTCTTAGTTCTTCTTATATTCTGGAGTAAAGTGCTGGAGAAGGCTTTCCGTTTATCCACCTATTTACAGAAAAGTAGTCTAGATCTGGTAACAGCTTCTCATTTGATTCAGATTTTTGAAAATGATATGAAAAACATTCGAAGTGAATTTGAATCTGAATTCAAACAAATTGAGAATGAAGCAACCGAGTTGGCTCGAAAATGTGATATTACTACAGACTATAAGCAGCACAGAATACGTAAGAGAAGAAGATTCCATGAGGAAATTGCAGAGGGTGAAGAAGAAATATTTGATGCCCGGGAGAAATTCATAGTTGAATCCTACTTAGTGTCCTTAGAGTCTGTTATAAATAGTACGAGTAAAAGATTCGAGCATTTTAAAAACGTGGCTGCCAAATTTAGTGGTTTAGATCCAAAGCATTTTGACAATGCGGATAATGTGAACAAATTAGAATTTTTGGCAGACATGTACTCAGATGTCATCGACAGTCAAACCACAATTGTGGAAGAGTTTCTTTCATTTAAAGACATGTACAAAGAGATAATGAGCACTAGCAGTAGGGTAAAGTCAAGTGCCGACGAGAGACTCACCATCAACAGTGTGCTGAAATTCATGATCGCCAATGATATGTGTTCCATTTATCCTAACCTTTCGAGGTTGTACCACATTTTTCTGACGTTGCCAATAAGTAGCACAGTTGCGGAACGACCCTTCAGCCGACTCAAACTTATTAAGTCCTACCTACGCTCTACAATGGCTGAAGATAGATTGTCTGGGTTAGCTTTGCTCTCCATTGAAAGACAATTGGCTACCGAAGTAGATTATAATAAAGTAATAGATAACTTTGCTAGAATGAAGTTTAGATGAAAGACGCTGTTGTAGCTGTTTCATAGATTATCATATTGTTTTGATCTTATCTTTGAAATAGAAAATAAGTAAATAACGCGTTTTTATTGTTTTGATTTTATATACAACATAAATAGATGTCATACTGTAAAACTTTTTAAATTTCAAATGCAAAATAACACACGTACTTGTAAAACAATATCATTCTTGTGGTTTTATGTTAAGTACAAAATAAATATGTATAACGAATTTAAAAGTATGTAATTAGTAATTTGATACATTGGGTGGCGCCTTTTTTTATGTGTTCGCTCCCCTTATGGTAGAACCTGGCTACGCCACTGGTCCCGACTCCTCCCCTCTCAGAGCCATGGTCCTGCTCCCAGCCTCAAGGGGGTGGGGCCATAGATGGGGATAAGGCGGGGCACTGCACCCCTCCCCTAAAAGTGTTCCACTTGGCCCAGAGCAATCCTAGCCTCCCCCCCTCTGCTTTGCTGGGCTAAACCGGCAACCGGCAGCCGGGATGCTGGGCAGATGCCCATGTTGTGAATTCCTTAACATGTTACCAGGACAATTTTAATAGTGAAACGGTTACTTTTTATATCCTATTTTCATCCCTAGTCTGGACTCCTGCCTTGTAGCTTCTGAGCCCTTAGGCGGAAACCTCCACCTAGCCCCAAAGCTTCCGAATATTTGCGGTAAAAGAATTCCCCTCTAGCTGCTGGGTGGGGCAGCCCCTCCCCCTCTCCTGCCCCATGGGTGGGGAACTGCCCTTGTATCTCTCTCTCTCCTTCTCCCCGACCCCCACCCTCTTTACCTCCCTCCCCTTGCCAGTCTGCTCTTGCTCTCACAGCCTCCCCTCCCCACATCCCCTCTTTGCTTCCCAGTGACCCCCACACATTCACAATTTCCCTCTATTGCAGCCCTGTTTCCATCTAGCCCCTAAGTATTCCCTGAATCCCCTGCATCGCCCCATCCTCCCTTCAGCCACCAACTGCCCCCTGGATCTGCCCCTGCCCCATCCCTCATCCCCCCTCAATCCCACCTTATCTACACCCTCTTCCCCTCTTCAGCCTGCTTTCAGCTTCCCCTCTCTTCCCCCTCCCCCAGGTGTGGCTGGTCCAGCCCCCAGCGCAGCGTGGATTGTCTCCCCCCTGCTCTGCACACAGTGGGACCTGGCGGGTGTTGTATAAGAAATTGTTCTCTGTAGGAATGTGCTACCTGTACCCGCTGCTGATCTGTAACTGGTTTCTAAGAAACTGCTGTTGTAAAAACCTGCTCCCTGATGTAGCAAATGACTGCAGATAGCAGTTTGTCCCCTGCACTCATGGCAGGACTAAGTATTATCTAGACCAGGGGTCGGCAAGCTACGGCACGCGTGCCAAGGGTGGCACGCGAGCTGATTTTGCCTGGCATGTGGCTGCCAGCCGGGGTCCCGGCCGCTGGCCCCGCTCAACCTGCTGCTGGCTGAGTGAACGGAACCCCAGGCCGCCAGAAGGCTGAGCGGATGGATGCAGGCGGCGGTCCATGCGCCTCCTGGCTCCCCCCTTGCCGTGCTCGGGTTCTGCGGCTCCCGGGAGTATGAGCTGCTGGGGTGAAGGGCCCTGAGCCTGCTGCAAGAGGGGCGGCGGTGGCGGCTCACATTCCCGGGAGGACTGAGGACCGCCGCCCGCATGCATCTGCTGCAAGAGCCCCTTGGGGGGGCACCGGGCCGCAGCCCAGGCAGGCGCGCACCCCGACTTCCCCATCACCGCTCTCGGGTTCTGCAGCTCCTGGAACTGTGAACAGCCACCGCTGCCCCTCCCGCAGCTCCCCTCCTCCCCCCGCTGCGTCAGAACTCTGCAGGGGTGGGGCTGTGCGCGGCAGTGTGTTTTGCCTCCATGTGGAGCTAGTGTCTGATCAACATGGGCATGGTAAGGGGAGTCCCGGGGGGCAGTCAGGGAGCAGGGGAACGGTTGAATTGGTCGGGAGTTCTGGGGGTCCTGTCGGGGTGGGGAGTGGTTGGATGGGGCGTGAGAGTCCTGGGGGTCTGTCTGGGGGCAGGGGTGTGGATAAGGGTTGGGGCAGTCAGGGGACAGGTTGGGGGGTCTCAGGAGGGGGCAGTTAGGGGACAAGGAGCAGGGAGGCTTAGGTAGGAGGTGGGGTTCTGGGAGGCAGTTAGAGGCAGGGGTCCCAGGAAGGGGCAGTCGAGAGACAAGGAGCAGGGGGGTTGGGGGTTCTGACAGGGGCAGTGTGGATTGTCTCCCCCCCTGCTCTGCACACAGTGGGACCTGGCGGGTGTTGTACAGGAAATTGTTCCCTGTAGGAATGTGCTACTTGTACCCGTTGCTGATCTGTAACTGATTTCTAAGAAACTGCTATTGTAAAAATCTGCTCCCTGATGTAGCAAATGACTACAGATAGCAGTTTGTCCCCTGCACTCATGGCAGGACTAAATATTATCTAGATCAGGGGTCGGCAAGCTATGGCACGTGTGAGGGGCTGCTAGTCCACCCTGGTTCCAAGCCCCCACAAGCTAGTTGCAATGAGCTGCTCTTCCTGCAAGCAATGGACAAAGCAGGCGGCTGCCAAACCATTAGAAGGGAGCACTGCACAACTTTAAACGAGCATGTTCCCTGATTGATCAGCAACGTAACAACGCAACATTACCTGGGAAGACTTTAAGTGAGGAGTTACTGTATTTGCCTTCTGGTTTCTCAGATCTTTAAAATGCGATCTGAGTGCAGCCTAAAGTTTTTCTCTGCAACCAAGAAAGCCAGAAACTTCCTTTGTTTAGGAAAGGAAAGCCAAGAGTCTCACCTCATCACATGCTTCCAGGAGCTGGGGCTTTCACAAACACACCAAATGCAATAAGACTCATTATAAAATCATGAGTGTTGGAAACACCGCACCTTCTTTACACTGAGACAGAGCTGCCTTAGTGTACATGAGAACCAGGCCTTTGAAACATTGATATCAGCTTAACTTAGGAAATTCACAAGACAAAACCTATCACTGGAAAGGATTAGATTTTTAGTGGTTGATGTCTGTAAATGTTGATTTCACTGTGCACACAAACCAGTAAAAAGATTTACTTTGCATATTTTGACATGTGATGTTGAGAATCTCTGTTTAATGAAGCTTTAACTTTTTGAATCTGTCTCTACTGTCATTAAATAGTTTTTGTCTGACTCAAATATTGTCTGATCCCGCCCTAAATCTCCCACCACTGTGAACATTTAAATTGACAACAATTGGAATGAGATGCTTAACACCCAGATTTTTGTGCAACGGTGAAAGTTTAAATCAATAAATATAACATTGCTTAAAAATAAACATCTGTCAAAATTTTATATTACAAATCAATTCTACCAAGCCTGACTATCCTGCCTTAGAAACACAGCTCCTCCTCCTGCAGGCTCATCCTCACAGGGGGATGCCTCTGATTGAAGGACCAGAACCCTAGTGGTCCATTTTTCACTGAATGCTCCAGAGGGAGCCATGGCTGCAGAGAACCCCCTGGAAAGTCTCCAGGAGGAAGCTCCACATCCTATTTGTCTGCAGTATTTCACAGAAGCTGTCACTCTGCAGTGCAGGCAGGTCAGCCAGTGCTGGGAGGGATCCAATACAGCCGTCTCCTGTCTGCAGAAACTGCAATGGAGAAATGTCAGGTCCAACAGGCAGCTGGGAAACATGGTAGAAATCGCCAGTCGGCTGAGTTTCCAGGCAGCAAAAGGAGCAGGAGGGAACGGAGTGTGTGGGGAACACCAGGAGGCCCTGAAACTTCTGTGAAGAGGAGCAAACTTCCATCTGTCTGGTTTGCCATCTGTCCCAGGCTCACAGAGCTCACACGGTGGTTCCCACAGAGGAGGCTGCCCAGGAGTACAAGATAGGGAATTGCTGTCAAGTTTAATGGGTAATAATTTTGGATTTTAATGACAGGCTAATTTCACCGAAAGTTCCCTGGCACAGGCATGACGCATCATTCAGCTCTGTAAACCCTTCATGGTATGGGAGATACTGTAACAAAATAACTGATTTGACAGAGTGGCAACAGAGGCAAGTCTTTAATGATACCTGATGTGGGAAAATGTCCTCTGAGGTTCTGATGGGGATTCCTGAAAATCTTCATCATATAAAGAATTCTACCAATCCCAAAGGATCAGACACATCACCCACCAAGTTAATGATACTTCAGTTCTTCCCCAAATACCGCTTACAGCCAATTCTTGTTAATGAAACTACGATTTATTAAAAGAAGAAAAGACAGTATTGGCTCAAAGGTCATTCGACATATAAACGCAAATAGACACCTTAGGTCAGTTTCACCACAGAGATGGTGCATTAGAATTGGAAAGAGTCCTTTTCAGAATCATTTCATCACATTCTAGTCCAATGTCCAAATGTTCAATATCAGGGCAGTGCAGAGGGGACGGGAGATCTCAGTCTTACTACGCAAGTGCCCCCTGAATAAAGCTTAAGAAAATCGGAGATAAAAGGATCAGCTCTCAAGAGTGTATACACACATTTATGCAGCCTCTCGACAGCAGGCAGCCCTTGGGTGAACAATAGGTTTTGGAAGTAACCTTCTACTTCGCAAACACCACAGGTATAAAACTATATGGATTAACATAAGGTAATTATCCATAAAGCCATTCATAGACAGTTTACTACAAACTTTAAAGAGAGAGATATATACAATGACATTATTACACCCAAGTTTAATCTAAGTGTTATTTCCCTCTTGTATGGATTGCTTGATGTTTAACTAGGCTAGACCTCCGTGTGAAACTTTTTCCACAGTCTAAGCACTTATGGGGTCTCTCTCCAGTGTGGACTACCTGATGTACAACAAGGTGTGACCTCTCTCTGAAACTTTTTCCGCAGTCTAAGCACTTGTGGGGTCTCTCTCCTGTGTGTATTGCCTGATGTGCCACAAGGCTTGATTTTTGTGTAAAACTTTTCCCACAGTCTAAGCACTTGTGGGGTCTCTCTCCTGTGTGGATTGCCTGATGTGCCGCAAGGTTTGATTTTTGTGTGAAACTTTTTCCACAGTCTAAGCACTTATGGGGTCTCTCTCCGGTGTGGACTGCTTGATGTTTAACAAGGTCTGACCTCTGTATGAAACTTTTCCCACAGATTAAGCACTTGTGGGGTCTCTCTCCAGTGTGGATTGCCTGATGTGCCATAAGACTTGATTTTTGTGTGAAATTTTTCCCACAGTCCAAACATTTATGGGATTTCTCTCCTGTGTGGATTATTTGATGTTTAACAAGGGTTGACTTCCATATGAAACTTTTCCCACAGTCTAAGCACTTATGAGATCTCTCTCCAGTGTGGACTGCCTGATGATTAAGTAGGGTTGACCTCCGTATGAAACTTTTCCCACACTCTAAGCATTTGTGGGTTCTCTCTCTTCTGTGGATTGCCTGATGTGCCATAAGATTTGATTTTTGTGTGAAACTTTTCCCACAGATTAAGCACTTATGAGGTGTTTCTCCAGTATGGATTGCCTGATGTGCCATAAGATTTGATTTTTGTGTGAAACTTTTCCCACAGTCCAAACATTTATGGGATTTCTCTCCTCTGTGGATTATCTGATGTTTAACAAGGGTTGACCTCTGTATGAAACTTTTTCCACAGTCTAAGCACTTATGGGGTCTCTCTCCGGTGTGCACTTCATGATGTATAAGAAGGGCTGACCTCCGTATGAAATTTTTCCCACAGATTAAGCACTGATGGGGTCTCTCTCCAGTGTGGATCGCCTGATGTGCAGCAAGGTGTGACTTCTGTATGAAACTTTTTCCACAGTCTAAGCACTTGTGGGGTCTCTTTCCAGTGTGGACTGCTTGATGTATAAGAAGGGCTGACCTCCGTATGAAATTTTTCCCACAGTCTAAGCACTTATGGGGTCTTTCTCTTGTGTGGATTGCCTGATGTGCCATAAGATTTGATCTTTGTGTGAAACTTTTCCCACAGTCCAAACATTTATGGGATTTCTCTCCTGTGTGGATTGCCTGATCATCAAGTAGGGTTGACCTCCATATGAAACTTCTCCCCCAGTCTAAGCACTTGTGAGGTCTCTCTCCAGTGTGGATTGCCTGATGATTAAGTAGGGCTGACCTCTGTAGGAAACTTTGTCCACAGTCTAAGCACTTATGGGGTCTCTCTCCAGTATGGACTGCGTGATGTTTAACAAGATCCGACCTCCGTATGAAACTTTTTCCACAGATTAAGCATTTATGGGGTCTCTCTCCAGTGTGGATTGCCTGATGTGCCGTAAGATTTGATCTTTGTGTGAAACTTTTCCCACAGTCCAAACATTTATGGGATTTCTCTCCTGTGTGGATTGCCTGATGATCAAGTAGGGTTGACCTCCGTATGAAACTTTTTCCACAGTCCAAGCACTTATGGGGTCTCTCTCCTGTGTGGATTCTCTGATGTGAAACAAGGGCTGACCTCAGTATGAAACTTCTTCCACAGATTAAGCACTTATGGGGTCTCTCTCCAGTGTGGATCGCCTGATGTGCAGCAAGCTGTGACTTCTGTATGAAACTTTTTCCACAGTCTAAGCACTTATGGGGTCTCTCTCCAGTGTGGACTGCTTGATGTATAAGAAGGGCTGATCTCCGTATGAAATTTTTCCCACAGATTAAGCACTTATGGGGTCTCTCTCCAGTGTGGATCGCCTGATGTGCAGCAAGGTGTGACTTCTGTATGAAACTTTTTCCACAGTCTAAGCACTTATGGGGTCTCTCTCCAGTGTGGACTGCTTGATGTATAAGAAGGGTTGACCTCCGTATGAAATTTTTCCCACAGATTAAGCACTGATGGGGTCTCTCTCCAGTGTGGATTACCTGATGTTCAACAAGGTGTGACTTCCGTATGAAACTTTTTCCACAGTCTAAGCACTTATGCGGTCTTCCCACAGAGGTCCCCTGTGATTCCCCGTGCCCAGGAACTTCCTGCTGTTGATTCCCCTCCTTGTTCTCACTCATTCTCTCATCACCTGCTGGGAGAGAGACAATCCAGACAGAAGTCATTGTGCTGGGGAAAAATTAAGACGAAGAGCACCGAGGGAAAACCCAACATACTAAAGCTGCACAGACAGAGCAATTGGATTCTGCCTCCACTTCCCACCCAAACTTTCACAGAAAAGGAAAGTTGGGAAAGAAACTCCTGCAGGTAACAGGACACATGGAAAGCGATGTCAGTGATACCTGCTGACTGCAGCCCTGCCTTGGGTGAGATGAGGAAGGAACTAAGGGCACTTATTGGTACTACATTTTTGGGATTCTAAACTTTTTCCTTCATTCCCCAGATGGATTGAGTGTCAGACCTCACCTGTGTGGGCGCCTCTTGGGATCCCTCTTTCCTCACTGGCCTGGAGATCGGGCACCCATGGCTCTTCCCCTCGTTCCAGCCGGGTGATCAGGTCAGGTTTGGGAAGGGGAAATCCTGTGCAGGGAGTGACATCAGAGCAGATCAGGATGAGTGGAGGATTGAGAGAGCATCTGTCAGAAAGGACATGCTGCGGGTGGAACCTGTCCCTGTGTTGTGCTGGGGAATGTGGAATCTAAGAGGATGAGAACGTGGTCACTGAGCCCCCTTGGGGGAGGCAGACGTCTGGGGAGGTGAGGGGAATTGTGACACACACCCAGCTCCAGTGTTAAACCCCTGCCTATTTCTAAACCTGCGGAGTCCAGAGCCCTCCACATAGCTGAGCTATTCCCAAGGAGGAGGGAGAAGAGGGATTCTGTGAGCGACTGAGAAACAACGCAGACAGGACAATATATGGCTTCTCCACCTTGCAAGCTAGGGGGGCTGGGTGAGGATGATTTAGTATGTGCCTTAGGTTTTGACACCCTGCTCTCATTGGAGAGTGATGAGGGAAGAACCTGACCGGTGTCACACATGCAGACCCGCCTCCAGCTTCCAATAACCAAGGGGCCAGGAATCGTTTTGTGACAGTGTACCCCATAAGGCTTTATGGTGGGGTGCTCATAAATGTATGTATGATATAACGGGAATAGGGTTTTGCTACACATGCCATGTAACATATCTGTGTAAAGGTTTTGATCTACTGGTTCTGTTCATCCTAGTTGGGTGCAGGCACCATTTGTGTGTTCAGAGTTATGAACACTGGCTCTATAATTGCTTGACTTCTAAGTAGCCTTAGTGAGAACATTTGGTCACCTCTTGGAAAAGGAATGTGCAAGTTCAATGCTCAATCAGGAAGAACTTAATAGACCAAAGAGGTTGGAAGACTCCAATCCACATAAGAAGTCTGCCTGAGGATGTTCAAGGTCGCATGTGGGAAATGGCTGCTGCCTGCAAGTCCTGAGTCATGCATGGGCAGGTGACTTGCCCATGTGATTCCGAATCTCCATTTTGTGACTGGATTCTACACAGGGTGAGGAGGGGTCTCCACCCACAAGAGAAAGTCTATTTAAACCCCTGGAAGACCCCTCCATTTTGTCTTCAGCTGGCTAAAGAAGGAGCCTCTTCCTCACTCCCCCAGGATACGTGAAGGAAACTGGAACAAAGGACAGTAGCTACAGGGGGTGTGAGTGATTGCTGGACCCAGGCTAAAAGGAGATTAGTCTGTAAAAGGGAACATTCTGGAACTGGTCAGGATCTTATCTGTATTTAGTTTGATTAGACATAGATTTGCGCATTTTATTTTATTTTGCTTGGTGACTCACTTTGTTCAGTCTGTTACTACTTGGAACCACTTAAATCCTACTTTCTGTATCTATTAAAATCACCTTTTACTTATTAATTAACTCAGAGTAGGTATTAATACCTGGAGGAGCAAACAACTGTGCATCTCTCTCTGTCAGTGTTTTAGAGGGCGAACAATTTATGAGTTTACCCTGCATAAGCTTTATACAGAGTAAAACGGATTTATTTGGGTTTAGACCCCACTGGGAGTTGGGCATCCCAGTGTTGAAGACAAGCATGCTTCTGTGAGCTGCTTTCAGGTAAACCTGCAGTTTTGGGGCAAGTAATTCAGACTTTGCGTCTGTGTTGGAGCAGACGGGAATGTTGGGCTCAGCAAGACAGGGTGCTGGAGTCCTGAGCTGGCAGGGAAAACAGGAGCAGGGGTAGTCTTTGCACATTGGGTGGCAGCTCCCAGGAGGGTTTCTGTGATCCAGCCCTTCACACTCTTACCCAGCGAGGTCACCGTCTCATAGTTCTCCTGCATGACGTCCCTGTAGAGGGCTCTCTGAGTGGGGTCCAGCAGAGCCCCCTGCCCCTGTGTGAAATACACAGCCACCTCCTCGAAGGTCACCGGCATCTGAAACAACAAGATTCCCCCACTCAGCGCCTGCTCCCCAGCCACAATTCCACCAGTCAAGGGGGAGGAGGGACAGAGAAGCAGAATCCTCCCCAGACCCTACTCAGAGCAGCCAGGAGGCTTCAGGGAGTGGGTAGAAAGTGAGAGCTCCTTGTCCCCCCCAGCACACGGAGAAGGGCAGGGTTTTTTCATTTCCCACACACCTGCCAATCACAGGTAGACAAGGAGAAGAGCTCTGAGGCAGGGACAGGAATCCCAACAGCTTCCCTTCGTATTTCATGGGAGCCTCTGGCCAGTGGGGTCAGGCTCCAGCACTGGGAGTCAGTTTTCCCAGCCCTGCCCAGCGGGGTGTTTCTTAGTTCCAAAACTGATCTCCTGCACCACCAAAAGCTCCCTAAAAATCCCCTGCCTGAGCTGACTCCATCACAGCCATTCCCTGCCCTGTCTCCTGGAAGACTGGACGATCTGGAGCAAAATGTGGATGCGAATTCTCAGCCCGTCAGAGGAGCAGGGAGATTGGGCAGGTTTCATAAGGGGCTGGCGACCATGTCACTCCCCGATTTCCCCCAGGCTCTCTCCCTGCAGACAGACGCGCTGATTCTAGGACTCTGCCATGCTGGGAAGAAACCCAGTTACTTCATTACCCCCCGGCCTGGCCCGTTCCCCCATTAGAACTAACCCCATCAAGTCCCTTCTAAACCTTCCCAGAACAGCATCTCTGAGCCAAACGCTGGAAAAAGAGCAGAATCAAAGGAGTCACTTTAGGGCACTGCCCCACGGTGTATTGTAACCCCTGTAGCTCTGCCCTGTCTCCCTCAGTCGGGCGGTGCTCAGCAGAGTCAGCAACTGGTTTTTCCTCCCTCAGTTCCTCCCCTTCGTCCCAGGAGAGCTGACTACCCCAGGGGTGTAGGGAATGGAGCCGGGCAGGACTGGGAACCTCCCTCCCCACTTCTTGCTCCTGCTGCCCTTCCAGTATCTCCGCTCTCTCTTTTGTCTTCTTCCCTCGCCCTGGGAGAACGGGCGACTGCCTCATTGCCCTGGGCCTTTGCTCTCATCAGGCAGCTCAGCCACTGACACTGGTAACGGGGGCTGAACCCGGCTGTGCCACTGAGGGCGGCAGCTCTGGGACTCACCGACACAGGGAGCCCCTCCCCTTGTAGGCCAAACTCCCCAGCTGGTCCTTGAAAGGGGCCCTTTGTGCAGTCATTTCCCTGCCCAGCTCCAGCCCTTTCCCCAGGTCTCTCCATCACCTGCAGGCTCAGGGGCTGGCATGGTTAGAGGGTTCCTGCCAGTGGAGAAAGTGCCCCTGGGCTGGTCTCAGAGGGGTGGGATGAAGCAGGAGTGTTCTGAGTGAATACTGTGTGTGTGTGCATCAGTTTCCCCATGTGTTACTCAAGTATCAAGCTGGTAGGATACAGGTTTGTGATCATTGCAGAGGCCTCTAGAGGGCAGGTGTGACTGCAGAGTGGATGTCGGGGCATAGAGAATGGCCAAAACTCTGTATCCTGACAAGGGATGGCTGGAGCCAGTTCTCTGCAAGGAGCCAGCCTAAGGTGTTGGGGAAAAAAAATGGGGGGGGGGGGCAAGTGACCTGTTTTCCTAGGAAAGACAGAAAGCACGGAGGAGGGGCAGCTGGACGTCACTCAGGAAGTGGGGCTGGAAGCGGGTCAGTCTCCTGGTTTGGGATTCAGCGGGGAGAGTCCAGGGCTCGGGACTGTGGATTCCCCCCCAGATGGACTTTGCTGAGAGCTCCTGATTTCTCTGCTAACAAGCTCTGTTTTATGCTGCGTTCCCAGCAACCAATAAACCTCTTTTCCAAGCCGGCTGAGAGACACAGCTGACTGCAGAGGTGGGGTGCAGGGCCCCCGTGAGGAGCGGGTCAGGCTTCTCCTTAGGCTGCCCCCGAGGTTCTTCCTGGGGCCGTGCGTCCCCCCGGGCTTCAGGGATGGGGAGGCTGGGGCCACATGCTCAGCGGGGGTGGGGGGCGTTATTGGGGGTTCTCAGGGGCTGGGGTCCTGCCCCTACACTCGGGGGGGGGACTACCTTGCCCAGCCCTAGGTTTACCCCCTACCCGTTGTGCCCCTTTTTATCTCCGGCTCCTAGTCCCAGGCAGGGGGAGCTGAAACAATCCGTACAGTAGGGGGCGCTGAGAGCCATTCAACCAGACTGTAAACCCTGGATAGAATGGAAACCCCTTCAAGCCGGGGGGGGGGGGGGGGGGCGGTGGCAGGGCCCCACCAACCTAAAGCCACTGCCTGTGCTGCCTCCCACGGCCCTGATTGTGTCCCTGGACCCCGCTCCTTCCCCAGCTAGGCCCCCCACCCTGAGTTTGCCCCTGTCCACCTTCCCCCCCACATCTACCTGAGCTGCAGCCTCCGTCCGCACCAGCGCGGCAGGGGCAGGGAAAAAAGCACCAGATGGGGGAGGGGTGGAAGATGGGGGGGTAACGTGATCTTGCACCCGCCCCGCACCCACCGGGGCTGGCGGCAGCTTTCCCGGGCCCCGGGCGGGAATCGCAGCCAGCTCCGCTGGGAGCAGCCTGGGGACAAACCTCCCCCTGCAGCCCGGGGGTGACAGCCGGGGGGGCGGGTCTCTCTCACCTTCCCTCCGAGCGGGGCCCCCCGGGGCAGGGGCCGGGCCGGGCTGGGGGCTCTGCCCTGGGAGAGGCTCCTGGGGAGCAGCGGGAAGGGCCCTGCTGGAGATTCCCCTCTCCCGGCTGCAGCCAGGGCTCCGGGCTCCCAGCACCAGCCGCCGGGGCTCGGGGATCTCGCCAGGAGCCTGGGAGCCAGAGTCACCGCAGCGGCTGCGAGTCACTTCCTGCTGCCGGGCCGGAGCCCAGCGCTCGCTGCCCCACAGCCGCCTCCCGGCTGCTCCTGGGTCCTAGCGCTGCAGGGGTGACGCTGCAGCATCTCTGGGTCCGGCTCCTGTTCCACTCCCAGGCTCTAAGGTCAGAAGGGCCCATCATGAGCATCTAGCCCAGGGAGTCTCACTACCAAATTTTTCGGGGCCCGAGAATGCAGCCAGCAACTCTCGCTGGTGGCTGCTCTGACTCATTTTCCTAAAATACTTAATGAACTTTAGGAGAAACCAGTAAACATGCACAGAGGTAAGCAGGGAAATGGTCCCACTATTGTGAGAATTTTCCTGACTTAAACACCTCTCAGGTGGAATCGAATAGCAGAAGGATCTGAGTCCTCGCTCCCTCTTCCTTCACCCAGAGCCTGCCTGACCCCGAGGGCTCCCCTTCCACTCTGCTGTGTGGCAAAGTCCTTATAACCCCGACAAGGCTGGGCCCAGGCTTCCTGTGGGGCTCGTCTCCCAATCTGGTTGTGACCACTCAGGACACGGGCTAGAGCGTCCCCACTACGGGTACTTTCTCCCTCTGGATGCTTCCCTGACCTCTTCTCTGACCATTGTCTATAGTTCAGGAGAAATGCAATTTACAAAACAGCAAGTAATAAAAAAATCAGGACACAGTCGGAAAGGCAAAAGGAAAACTCTTAGCCCCACTCTGCAGGGCCGGATTAACTTTTTGTGTGCCCCATGCCAAACATACTCGTGGGCCCCCTCAGGGCAAGGTGCAGGGGGCGGGATGGTCAGTCTCCAGAGGGAAGGGCGTGTGGGGCGCAATGAGGCACAGCGCTGTGAGAGCAGCCCTGCTCTGCGCATCCCAGCAGAGGGCGCTGTTTACAAACCAGCCCAGCGCTGTGCTGCCAGTCTGCCCCTTCCCCTTGCGGGCGGGCCCCCACCACACTGCCCACCTGCCCAGAGCCCCACTCTCATGCCCAGTGCCCCCTCGCCCAGAGACCTCCCCCACTGGCCTCCCACCACAACTGCACAGCACCCTGCACACCAGCCTGCTCATCCAGCACCCCCACCCATGGACCTCCCCACTGCCCACCTCCTTCCTCACAGTCCCACCATCACAGCTGCATAGCACCCATAGTCCTGAGGGGATTCTGCAGCAAACATTTAAAAATTCTGCACATAATATTTTAAAATTTTGCAAATTTTGTCAATAAATCAATGTGGAGGCTCCAACATGGCAGTGGGGAGCACAGTAACTACTCACTTAAAGTCATCCCTGTTAATGTTGTTTCATTGTTACATTGCTGATCAATTTGGGAACATACTCCTTTTAAATTGTGCAATGCTCCCTTCTAATGTCGTTTGGCAGCTGCCTGCTTTGTCTACTGCTTGCAGGAAGAGCAGCCCATTGGAGCGAGCTGGTGGGGGCTTGGAACCAGGGTGGACCGACAGCCCTCTATCAGCTCCCCACTCCCCTAAGTTCCCTGTGCAGCAGCTGCCTGCAGTTCAGCTGTGTCCCTGCCCCCACGGCCATGTGCTGCTCTTGCCCTCTGCCTTGGAGCTACTCCCTGAGATTTCTGCTTGCTGTGCTGGGGAGGAGGGAAGGAAGAGGGGGACTAACGTCAGGGTGTCTCCCTTCCCCCTGCTCCTGCACCCTGCTTACCCCATCTTCCATAGAGCAGGGGGGACACACCAGGGCTGCAGTCTCAGCAAGCTGATCTAATTAACAAGACAGTGTACTTAAGGGAAATGCACATATCTCCCTCCATTACTGCTGCCTTGCAGAGCGAGAGAGTTAACCCTTGAGAGCTCAGCCAATTGCTAGTTCATCATTTAGCAGTGAGGGAAATATCTCACCTTCTGACTCCTCCACCTCAACCAAGCTTCACAATCATCATCACTGTGTACCAGTATTGTTTGTTTAAAACTTATACTCTGTGTGTGTGTGTATGTGTGCAAAATACCCCCTTTGTAAGGCATTGCACTGAGAGCTTGAGTGAATGATTAAAGAGAGAATAAATGTGGGATGATATCTGGTTGGTACCCCTTCTGCAGTCCCTTCCAAACTATTAATTGGAAGAAAATTAGTACTGAAATGTCCACAGTGTAAGTGACTCCTTTGAAAACCACTGCTTCAGAGGAAACCTTGATAGACCGGGTGCCTGACAAGAGACGACAATGAAAGAGAGAAATCCTCATCTAGATCGGTGGCTATACCCGCTTTGCTAGCCAATCAGAATAATGTGTGGGGCCAGCATAAATACGGAAGGTTTACGCTTGGGGAATTGAGGATCACTAGGGAGACGTGAATTAAATAACCTTATACTGCTTCTGTAATTCTTTTCTCAAATAAACTGTTGTGCATAGAGTCTACTGAATCTGACTTGTTGGTTGGTACCGGGAAGCATTCTGCCCAGCTGTGAGCCATTAAAGATCCATTTCAACGTTTAGTAGCAGAGGATGGTTACCGTGCCAGTGAATAAGTTAATGTTTCTCAACTGGTTGGATAAGCTAAAATATTGTCTTAGGATATTAGACTCAGTGGCCGGGGAACCAAGGATTGGATCAGATTGGTTATAGATTATTGGGAGAGAGTGAAATACACAGGCATGCAGGGTTGTATTAGCGCTATCTTCAAGTCTATGATGTTCTGCAAGTGCGAGCAAGGTGGGTTTACTCCGGAGGCCAAGGGGGATGCCCTGAAGCCTCTGGGTATGCTTAATAAGTGCTTGTTAAGACAGGTGTTTAAAAGCTTGGGGTCTGATCGATGTGTGATTGCTGCAGTCTCCACACTGCATAAGAAAGGTTTGGACAACTTGTTATTGGGGAATCAACAGGGCTAGTCTCCCAAGAAAGTCCAAAGAGCAGCATGAGTCATCTGTGCTATGTCTCTGGCTGTAAATAAGCTCACAGAAAAGCACGATGCCTGTGAATATGAAAAGGAAAATTTGGAACAGGAATTGGAAAGCCTAAAATTGCAACATGAAAACAGGAAACAAAATATGGATAGCTGGATGGAGGCGGCGATCCCAGGGCATGGTCAGGGAGCAGTGGGGGTTGGATGGGGCAGGGGTCTCCGGGGCTGTCAGGGGGCAGAAGGAGTGGATAGGAGGTGGGAGATCGGGGGGGGCGGGGGAATCAAGGGGCAGGGAGCAGGGTGGGGTTGGATAGGGGGTGAGGGCCGGGCCACGCCTAACTGAGGAGGTACAGCCTCCCCCAGCCTTCCCTACTTGTCCCTCCATACAATTTTGGTACCTGATGTGGTCCTAAGGCCAAAAAGTTTGCCTGCCCCTGCTATAGAGTCTCCCATCTCTCACTCTGACCCAGGGGTTATTGAATTATTTAGCCAAAGTGCAGCAGCATGATCAGAAGAGATTGAGGGGGATCCTCACATCAGAATATCTGAGACCCACGTGGTTAGGGCAGTCACCTGAGATGTGGCAAGTCTCTATTCAAACCCTTCCTCCCCATCAGGCAGAGCAGAGAATAGAGTAGAACCTGAGTCTCCCATACGACAGGTGAGTGCCCTAACCACTGGACTCAGTGTTATAAAGAAGCCTCTGCCAGCACCTCCTCTGGGTTTTGCCTGAACCGTGATCCAATAGGGGTGCTCAGCACACTCAGCTACAGGATTGGGCCCCTCAGGCATGATAGGCTTTCCACTGCCACCTCCTTGGAGGATCCTTCTGGAGTTTAGGTGTGAAGCAGGTGTCTGGTGCAGCAGTGCCCAGGCCCAGAAGCAGAAATTTAGGAACCTTGGGAAATTTTACCATAGAAATATTGGTGCTGAGTGAGTTTAGGCCCCTACAGAGTTAGGGGCAGAGGTTTTCTGGATTCCAGTGGCACTGAATTCTGGGAGTCGGTGCTCAAAACCTGGGCTTTAGGCATCTAAGTCCCATTGGGGAATCTGGCTCATCACTGCTTCATGCCTCAGTTTCCCACCTGTGAAATAGGGATAACATCACTTACCTTCACTGTAAAATGCTTGAACTCTGCAGATGACAAGTGCTATGTAAGCGCTAGGGGAGATGAGGATGATGAAATGGCCCATGAGTCTCCACATGTCCATGACCTGCCATCACAGGGAAAGACAGAAGCTTAGAGGCAGGAAATTGTTTCTCATTTTGACTCTCTGGGCTGGTGTATCCAGGACCAAGAGCAATTCCTGCTGGCTCAGCTGGGGGAACTGGACAGGGAGATTGGGAAGAAATTAAGTGAAAATGCCACCAACTTTTCCAAGCCAATAGCTCACCTCAACAAGCTGATCAGTGAGCTGGAGGGGCAGGGCCAGCAGCCAGCAAGTGAATTTCTGCAGGTGAGACTGTTCCCATCACCCAGATCCCTGCACAGAGACAGGAGAGCTCCTGAATCCAGGGCACTGGAGTTCAGCACTCAAGAGATCACAGCATAACTCGGTGTGGGCATGGCAGAGATGGGAATTATAACTGTTCTTTGCAGAGTTACAGATGTGCAGATGTCAGAGAATCCATGGCTTTGGGGCCAGGGCAGGGTCTCCATTTCTGTTGTTTGAAAAATCCCTTCTGATCCCTGTTGATGCCTGGCAGTTACTGTTTCACTGCTTTGCTTGTTTTCCGTAATTCTTTCCATGCAGCCATTACTGTCCCTGAATAGTCTTGTTTCTTAGGCTACCTTCCCCTTTCCATTCCCAGGACAGGTTGGTTTATCCTCAGACCTCAGGGCAGCCCCCTAGGGATCCACTGCCTGATTCTCAGTCCTACTCTCAGCTCAGCATTGTCAGTGCAGTCATAGGCTACCACAGGCCTTGAGTTCAGTGGACAGGACCCAGCCAGCCATTTTTATGCAGAATTCCCCAGTGCGCTGAGAGCTGCATTGATAACACCTGTATCCAGGTGCTCTGCTGTGCTGGGGCCTTTCACAAGTTGGATTCCGCAACTGCCAGCAGGTGGTTTGCTGAAATCTCATCCCCTGGTGCTGCTGCAAACTCTGATCCCTTCCCTCATTCTGCATTTGCTGGAAGGAGGATCTCACTGACCATGCACAGAGCAATCACTCTTTATCCCAGAGAACGAAAGCCCCACCCCACTGTGTGACATACTGGTCTGAGCACTCTTTTCCCCTTCTAGGACATCAGAGACACCTCGCCCAGACATGTGGCTCCTCACTCCCCCTCACACTTCTTGAGACTGGGCAGGGCTTGGATACCAGGTGAAAGCCACGTCTCCCCTCAGCATAGTGTGGACAGGAACCACATTTCCGCTACTTTCACTTTGTTCAAGTTAACCTTGAGGTTCTCGCCCTGTGAACAAAATGGTGGATTTACCTCTCCTGTGGGAAAGATTAGGAACTTGTTACATCCCTGGGGGATTGGCTGCCTGTAGACACTAGGGATGTAATACGGGCCTTTCACTGCTAGGTTTCTGCTTACCATAGGCACTGACTTTTATTTGTCCCTGGGGGTGCTCCACACCGGCTTTACCCTGTTATTTCTGTGGGGATTTGAGCTCCGGGGCACCCATGGGACCGAACAGTGACCAAGTATAAACAGCGACTTACAATGAGACTTAGCCACGTCCTGCTGTTAACCGGCAGGTCGGTAAGACCTAAATTTACAGCAGTGGCCTAATTTTGGGGTTGTCGGTTTAGCTCCTCGAAATACAGGAGTTCAGGGCACGTGTTCCACCTGGATTCGCAGCTGCAGCCAGAGTCAGTGGGTGCTGCGGGTGCCCAGCCCCTTGGAGAACCAGCCCCTAAGCACTTAGGTCAGTACCCAAATTTGGACCCTAAATCAAAAGACATTCTTTATCTTGGACCCAGCCCATCATTGTGCTCTGGCTCCTGGTCCGGCCGGCAGGGCTGTTTGTGCCTCCTCCCCAGCAGCTGCAGGCACAGGGAGTGCTCCTGGGAGGGGCAGGAGGGAGTGGGGTTGGGGCAGGGATAGGCTGGAGGAGGAAGGGGCGGAAAGGGGTAGAGGGGTGTGGCCAGGGTGAAGCTGTATCTCTTGCACTCTGCACCCTGACAAAGCCTCTCAAGTTAATCAGCAAGCTGCTGCCAGGAAGTTCCCTCCATCCTGAGCCGTCATGTGTTCTCCTTGTTCTACAGAGATGGGGTAAATGGGGGGCAGGACCAGGGGGGAGGGGGACACCCTGATATTAGCCACCATCTTCCTTCCTTCCCCCCCCCCCCACAGCAAGCAGGAGTCTCGGGGAGCAGCTCCAAGGCAGAGGGCACGAGCAGCACATGGCAGTGCGGGGAGGGACAGCTGAACGCCCCAGCAATTGATAGCCTGCTGGGCAGCTGCTGCCCAGGGAACTTATGGGAGTGGGGAGCTGATGAGGGGCTGCCAGTCCACCATGGTTCCAAGCCCCCACAAGCTAGTTGCAACAGGCTGCTCTTCCTGCAAGCAGTGGACAAAGCAGGCGGCTGCCAAAGCGTTAGAAGGGAGCATTGCACAACTTTAAACGAGCATGTTCCCTAATTGATCAGCAACGTAACAACGCAACATTACCTGGGACGACTTTAAGTGAGGAGTTACTGTATTTGCCTTCTGGTTTCTCAGATCTTTAAAATGCGATCTGAGTGCAGCCTAAAGTTTTTCTCTGCAACCAAGAAAGCCAGAAACTTCCTTTGTTTAGGAAAGGAAAGCCAAGAGTTTAACCTCATCACATGCTTCCAGGAGCTGGGGCTTTCACAAACACACCAAATACAATGAGACTCATTATAAAATCATGAGTGTTGGAAACACCGCACCTTCTTTACACTGAGACAGAGCTGCCTTAGTGTACATAAGAACTAGGCCTTTGAAACAGTGATATCAGCTTAACCTAGGTTTTGTCTTGTGAATTTCATATCACTGGACTTGGAAGGATTAGACTTATATTGGTTGATGTCGGTAAATGTTGATTTCACTGTGCATGCATAAGCCAGTAAAAAAATTTACTTTGCATATTTTGATGTGATGTTGAAAATCTCTATTTGATGAAGTTTTTACTTTTTGAATCTGTCTCTACTGTCATTAAATAGTTTTGTCTGACCCAAATATTGTCTGATCTTGCCCTAAATCTCCCACCACTGTGAACATTTAAATTGACAACAATTGGAATGAGATGCTTAAAACCCAGATTTTTGTGCAACGGTGAAAGTTTAAATCAATAAATATAACATTGCTTAAAAATAAACATCTGTCAAAAGTTTATATTACAAATCAGTTCTACCAAGCCTGACTATCCTGCCTTAGACACACAGCTCCTCCTCCTGCAGGCTCATCCTCACAGGGGGATGCCTCTGATTGAAGGACCAGAACCCTAGTGGTCCATTTTTCACTGAATGCTCCAGAGAGAGCCAAGGCCGCAGAGAACCCCCTGGAAAGTCTCCAGGAGGAAGCTCCACATCCCATTTGTCTGCAATATTTCACAGAAGTTGTCACTCTGCAGTGCAGGCAGGTCAGCCAGTGCTGGGAGGGATCCCATACAGCTGTGTAGCGAGGCTGTGTGGCTCCCTTCCCCCTCAGGGAGGGTCGAGCCCCGTCAGTCATCCATGGGGCAGGGCCGCTGAGCGGAAGTCCCGCCCCTCAGAGGGTCAGGGGGTGACCCGGAAGAATAAAAACCGGGCCCCAGCCTTCAGTTGCAGGTCTGCCGCCCGCAGGAGCAGACGTGTCCGCCGATGCCCGTAACGGGGACACTGCCCAAGCCAGAGGCCGAGACCGGGAGCTGCCAGAGCTGCCTCGCCCCTACTACGGCCCTGAGGAGCCCCCAGACCAGGCTTGGCCCGCATTCCCCGAAACATTGCTGGACCTGCCGCCCAGCCCGGATTCCAGGACGTCCCTGGAATGCAGGCCCCGGACCAGGCAGTCGTAGAGGGGGAGCTAGGAAGTAGCCCGGGGGCACCAGACTCCAGTCAGGCTGCAGTGCTAACCTGGCCAATGTCAGTGTGTTTCGGTCAGGATCCCCACTGACCACCGGTTGCGGTGATGGCCGCTACCAGGGCCCCGGGCTGGAACGCAGAGGAGTGGATGGGCCTGCGTTCCCCCTGCCACCCGTATCCGGGTGGCAGACTCCCCCTCTCCCCAGCCTAATTCCAGAGCTGATTGTACTGAGTTTAGTGCCCCGCCCTAACCAAGGGCTGGGCCCCCTTTGACCTTGCCACTGCTCTGCCTGCCCCAAAGGGCCAGAGCTGCTTGTTACTGTGTTTGGTGCCCAGCCTGAACCAAGGGCTGGGCCCCCTTTGACTTTGCCACTGCTCTGCCCTGCCCCAAAGGGCCAGAGCTGCTGTAACTGTGTTTGGTGCCCCGCCCGAACCAAGGGCTGGGCCCCCTTTGACTTTGCCACTGCTCTGACCTGCCGAAAAGGCCTGAGCTGATTGTAATTGCAGGGACAACAGCGAGGCCCGTGTGGCTCCCCTCCCCCTCAGGGAGGGTTGAGCCCCGGCGGAACCCGTCTGCAACTGGTACCTGACCAGGGACCTTCTGAACCCCTTGCCTCTGTGAGAAGGGGCTGGTAGAAGGACGCTAGTGCAGCCGGTGTACCCAGGACCGGGAACATGGATGTCGAACGGCTGGTCTAGCTGCTGGCGGAGAGCCAGGAACGGCAGCAGGCGGCCCAACTGTTGCAGCAGCAACAGCAGCAGGCCGCCCATCTCGAGCAGCAGCAACAGCGAGATGCCGCCCACCTCCAGCAGCAACGACAGCAAAATGCCGCTCAGTTGGAGCACCAGCAGCAACTCATCCAGCAAATAGGGGCCCAGCTACAGACGCTTCTCGGGCCCGCCACCCGAGTCCCCGACGGGGATACGGGTGAAGACCTCGTGGGTCCCCGGCCGCCGGCGCCCCTGCGCCTGACCAAGATGGGCCTGGGAGATGAGCCTGAGGCCTTCTTGGTCACCTTCAAGTGCGTGGCCCTGGTCGAAGGATGAGCCTGAGCCCAATGGGCCACCCTTGTGGCCCCGTATTTAACCGCGCCCACCCAGCTGGCCTACTGCGGCTTGGCCACGGAAGACGCCAAGGACTATGATCGGGTGAAGGTAGCGGTCCTCGACACTTTGGACGTCAGCCCTGAAACCTTCTGACAACGGTTCCGGGGCCAGACCTACCCGACCGGCGCCCGTCCCCGCTTAATTGTACAAGGCCTGAAAGAGGCCTGCCGCCACTGGCTGCAGCCGGAAACCCGTACGGCGGAGGAAGTGACCGAGCAGATGGTCCTAGAACAATTTGTACACATCCTGCCAGCTCGAGGAAGGGCCTGGGTACTCCGCCACTGGCCTGCCACCCTGGGGGCAGCAGTCTCCCTGATGGAGGATTTCCTCGCTGTGGAAGCTCCCGTGGGGCCAGCCTTCCGGCCACCCGCCCCGAGGCCTGACCAAAATCGCGGAGGCAGGAGAGGATCCGGCACGCCTGGGCAGCGGCGGCCGAGCCACGGACCGGCCCCCGGACTGACCTCGCAGACCCACCGCTCGGGGACCTCTCGGAGCCCCACAGAAGCCCCCGAAGCCCTTGGGCCACCGGTTCTTGGCGTGGATACTCGGAAATAGGACCTTGCTTTAGATGTGGGAGGGCCGGACACTTACAGCGGGACTGCCCTGAGATGGAGTGCGACTTTGGGCAGGTCTGCGCAGGAGAAGGCCGGGCCCGGCGATCCCTGCCCCCCAAGCTCACGGTCCCAGTACTCATGGGGGACCAAGACACCACGGCCTTGGTCGACTCAGGCTGTGGTCAAACATTGGTCCGTCAGGCCCTGGGGCCCCCGATCGATCCCGGTCTGGGGCCCATTCACCTGCAATGCATCCACGGAGATGTTCGGCCCTACCCCAGTGCTCGGGCCCGGCTGACTGTCAATGGCCTCACTCGGTCGCTGATCGTCGGCGTGGCCCCTTGACTGACCTACCCTGTCATCTTGGGACGCGACTGGCCCGCCTTTGACGGACTCTTCGGTCTATACCGGCCCTAGTGGCCGAGTCCCCGGAACCCCCGGTGGAAACTGAGATGGACACCGAGGAAGCCGGACTAGAAACCCCAGAGGCGGAGGGGTCAATCGAAGGAGCTCCCCCGGCGCCCCGCTTTGACACGGTCTTCTACCGGGACCAGGGGGCTGACCCCACTCTCCGGGCCTACGACCAGCTTGCGGCAATTGATGGGTCTGTTATCGACCCCGGTCGGGCTACGCGGTGGCCCCACTTTGAGCTCTGCCTGGACCGGCTTTATTGGGTGGACCTGGACCCCTGCACACAAGAACCGCGGATGCAACTCCTCGTGCCCCGATGCCATCGGCGGGCCACAATGAGCTTGGCCCATGATATACCCGCCACGGGCCACCTGCGATATGAGAAGACCCTGCCCGAATTCGGGCTCTGTTCTACTGGCCGGGGCTTGATGGAGAGGTAAAGCAATACTGCAACTCCTGCCCGGAGTGTCAGTTGGCTGCCCCAGCCCGGACACCCAAGGCACCCTCGGTCCCCATACCACTAATTGACACTCCGTTTGAGCGCGTCGTCATGGACTTGGTAGGCCCGCTTCCCCGGAGTGCGGCAGGTTTTCAATACGTCCTGGTCCTGGTTGACTATGCCACCCGATTTCCGGAGGCCATCCCCCTGCAGAGCATGATGGCCCGGACCATCGCCGGCGAACTAGTGAAGGTATTTGCCCGCGTGGGATTGCGTAAGGAGATCCTAACGGACAAGGTCACTAATTTTACATCCAGGTTGCTAAACCAAGTCTGCCGACTCCTGGGGGTAAAACAACTGCGGACCTTCGTCTACCACCTCCAAACCGACGGATTGGTAGAGCGGTTCAACCGGACCCTCAAGGACATGCTGAGAAGGTTCCCGCCAGACGAACCATGCCATTGGGACCAACTCCTCCCGCCGCTGCTCCTCGCTGTCCGGGAGGTACCCCAGGCGTCGACCAAATTCTCCCCCTTTGAGCTCCTGTACGGGCGGAGGCCTCGGGGCCTCCTGGACCTGATGAAGGAGACGTGGGAGCAGTCAGCCTCCCCGACCCAGGGGCTCCTCCAGTACGTCCTCCGGCTATGAGAGTGCCTAACTCAGGTGGGGACCCTAGCGCGGGAGAACCTAAAAGCAGCCCAGGAGAGGCAGGAGCGAAGCTATAACCAAGGCGCATGTGCGCGGCAATTTAACCCCAGAGATCGAGTTCTTCTGCTCCTGCCCTCCAGTGAGTCGAAATTGTTGGCCTGGTGGCAAGGCCCCTACGAGGTACTCCGGAGAGTGGGGCCCATCAACTACGAGATTTGCCAAGCAGGTCACTGGAAAGAGAAGCACTTATACCACATCAATCTGCTGAAACCGTGGCGTGACCAAGAGGGCCTGCTAATCGACCCAGGCCCGCTGGAGTTAGAACTAGGTCCGGAAGTAGCCCAGACGGAGGAGGTGACGGAACCCGCGTTGGGGAGCGCCCTGATGGGCGAGCAACGTCAGCAGGCCAAGTGTCTCCTGCGGGCCTTCCGACGGACCTTCACGGCACTACCGGGCTGCACAACCGCCACCTGTCACAGGATCCAAACCGAACCAGGGAAGGTCGTGCCGGAGACTGCCCGGCCGATACCGTACCCAATGCGCCAGGCAGTGGAGGAAGAGGCTCAGGCCATGCTGGCCCTGGGGGTCATTGAACCGTCCCAGAGCGAGTGGCGCAGCCCGGTGGTCCTGGTACCCAAGCCTGACGGCTCCCGGCGCTTCTGCATAGACTTTCGGAAAGTTAACGCCATATCCCGTTTCGATGCCTACCCAATGCCCTGGGTTGATGAGCTGCTCGGCCGCCTCGGGGAGGCCCGGTATATCACCACGCTGGACCTCAGCAAGGGGTACTGACAAATCCTGCTTGAGGAGACGACCAAAGAAAAGACTGCCTTTGCCACTCCGTCCGGACTGTACCAGTTCACCAGAATGCCTTTTGGGCTCCATGGGGCCCCCGCGACCTTTCAGTGGCTCATGGATCACCTCTTGCGACCGCACCTGGAGTATGCAGCCGCTTACCTGGATGACGTTGTGATATACAACCGCTGCTGGGACAACCACCTGACCCAGGTCGCGGCGGTCCTCTGAACCCTTCGGCAGGCGGGGTTGACAGCGAACCCCAAGAAGTGCCGGATAACCTGGGAAGAGACCACTTACCTCGGCTATACCGTCGAGCAGGGGCAGGTGAAGCCTCTCGTGGGGAAAGTACAGGCCCTAGCGGAGTGCCCCACCTCGACAACAAAGCGACAGGTACGGCGCTTCCTGGGGCTCGTGGGGTATTATCGTCGGTTTATTCCCATTTCGCGTCCCCTGCAGCCCCCCCGACTGAGCTACTAAAGAAGAACAGCCCTCGAACGGTGCAATGGAACCCCGAGTGTGAGGCAGCCTTCAGAACGCTCCGCAGCTGCTTGTGCTGAGAACCGGTGTTGTACAGCCCCGACTTTGACAAGCCCTTCATCCTCCAGACGGATGCGTCTGATAGTCGGCTTAGCGACCGTCTTGTCCCAAGAGGGGAATGGAGGTGATCACCCCGTATTTTATATCAGTCGGAAATTGTTACCCCGAGAGTGGAATTATGCAACGGTTGAAAAGGAGGCCCTCGCGGTCAAGTGGGCCTGTGAGGCCCTTCGGTTCTTCCTCTTGGGTGGCTCGTTCACCCTCGTTACAGACCACGTCCTCCTTCAATGGCTTATGAGGATGAAAGACAACAATGCCCGCATCATGCGCTGGTATTTGGCCTTGCAGCCCTATGCGTTCACCATCCAGCATAGGTCGAGCAAGGACCATGCCAACGCGGATTTCCTGTCCCGCCTTGAGGAGATGGGACAGCCCGGCCCCGAGAGGCGGGGGCTGGACTTGGGAGGGGTGTGGTGTAGCGAGGTGGTGTGGCTCCCCTCCGCCTCAGGGAGGGTCAAGCCCCATCAGTTGTCCACGGGGGCAGGGCTGCTGAGCGGAAGTCCCGCCCCTCGGAGGGTCAGGTGGCGACCCGGAAGAATAAAAGCCAGGCCCCAGCCTTCAGTTGCAGGTCTGCCACCGGCAGGAGCAGACGTGTCTGCCGACGCCCGTAATGCGGACACTGCCCAAGCCAAAGGCCGAGACCAGGAGCTGCCAGAGCTGCCTCGCCCCTACTATGCTGAGAACCTGCAAGAGCATTCTCAAGGCCGCTACGACCAGGAGCCGCCATAGCTGCCTCGCCCCTACTACGCCTAGGAGCCGCCAGAGCTGCCTCGCCCCTACTACGGCCCCGAGGAGCCCCCAGACCAGGCTTGGCCTGCATTCCCCGAAACATTGCCGGACCTACCGCCCAGCCCGGATTGGGAGGAGCCGATGGTCCTGGACATCCCAGGAACGGAGGCCCCGGACCAGGCAGTCGTAGAGGGGGAGCCAGGAAGTAGCCCGGGGGCACCTGACTCCAGTCAGGCTGCAGAGCTAACCTTGCCAATGTCAGTGTGTTTCGGTCAGGATCCCCACTGACCACCGGTTGCGGTGACGGCAGCTACCAGGGCCCAGGGCTGGAACGCAGAAGAGTGGGTATCCGGGTGGCAGGCTCCCCCTCTCCCCGGCCTAAGGCCAGAGCTGCTTGTTACTGTGTTTGGTGCCCCGCCCAAACCAATAGCTGGACCCCCTTTGACTTTACCACTGCTCTGCCCTGCCCCAAAAGGGCTAGAGCTGCTTGTTACTGTGTTTGGTGCCCCGCCTGAACCAAGGGCTGGGCCCCCTTTGACTTTGCCACTGCTCTGCCTTGTCCCAATGGGCCAGAGCTGCTTGTTACTGTGTTTGGTGCCCCGCCCGAACCAAGGGCTGGGCCCCCTTTGACTTTGCCACTGCTCTGCCCTGCCGAACAGGCCAGAGCTGATTGTAATTGCAGGGACGACAGCGAGGCCGGTGTGGCTCCCCGCCTCCTCAGGGAGGGTCGAGCCCTGGCGGAACCCATCTACAACGGGTACCTGACCAGGGACCTTCTGAACCCCTTGCCCCTGTGAGAAGGGGCTGGTAGAAGGACGCTAGTGCAGCCGGTATCCCCAGGACCGGGAACATGGATGTCGAACGGCTGGTCCAGCTGCTGACGGAGAGCCAGGAACGGCAGCAGGCGGCGTAACTGCTGCAACAGCAACAGCAGCAGGCCGCCCATCTTGAGCAGCAGCAACAGCGAGATGCCGCCCACCTCCAGCAGCAATGACAGCAACATGCCGCTCGGAGCACCAGCAGCAACTCATCCAGCAACTCGGGGCCCAGCTACAGACGCTTCGCGGGCCTGCCGCCCAAGTCCCCGATGGGGCCACGGGGGAAGACCCCGTGGGTCCCTAGCCGCCGGCGCCCCTGTGCCTGACGAAGATGGGCCCAAGGGATGACCCTGAGGCCTTCTTGGTCACCTTCGAGCGCATGGCTCTGGTCGAAGGCTGGGCCTGAGCCCAATGGGCCACCCTTGTGGCCCCGTATTTAACCGGGCCTGCCCAGCTGGCCTACCACGGGTTGGCCACGGAAGACGCCAAGGACTATGATCGGGTGAAAGCGGAGGTCCTCGACGCCTTGGACGTCAGCCCCGAAACCTTCCGACAACGGTTCCTGGGCCAGACCTACCCGACCGGCGCCCATCCCCGCTTAATTGTACAAGGCCTGAAAGAGGCCTGCCGCCACTGGCTGCAGCCAGAAACCCGTACGGCAGAGGAAGTGACTGAGCAGGTGGTCCTAGAACAATTTGTACACATCCTGCCAGCTCGAGGAAGGGCCTGGGTACTCCGCCAACGGCCTGCTACTCTGGGGGCAGCAGTCTCCCTGATGGAGGATTTCCTCACTGCGGAAGCTTCCGTGGGGCCGGCCTTCCAGCCACCTGCCCTGGGGCCCGACCAAAATCGTGGAGGAAAGAGAGGATCCGGCCTGCTTGGGCAGCGGCGGCCGAGCCACGGACCGGCCCCCGGACCAGCCCCGCGGACCCACTGCTCGGAGCTTGGCCCGCACGTAGGTTCGGGGACGTCCCCTGCGGGTCTGTTGGAGCTCATCCGAAGCCCCCAAAGCCCTCCGTCCACCGGTCGCCGGCGCGGATACTCGGAAATAGGACCTTGCGTTAGATGTGGGAGGACCGACCACTTACAGCGGGACTGCCCTGAGATGGAGTGCGACTTTGGGCAGGTCTGCGCAGGAGAAGGCCGGGCCCGGCAACCCCAGCCCCCCAAGCTCACGGTCCCAGAGCAATCTGGGACCGTGAGCTTGGGGGGCTGGGGTTGCCGGGCCCGGCCTTCTCCTGCGCAGACCTGCCCAAAGTCGCACTCCTTCTCGTGGGGGACCAAGCCACCATGGCCTTGATCGACTCGGGCTGTGGTCAAACGTTGGTCCGTCAGGCCCTGGGGCCCCCGATCGATCCCGGTCTGGGGCCCATTCACCTGCAATGCATCCACGGAGATGTTCGGCCCTACCCCAGTGCTCGGGCCCGGCTGACTGTCAACGGCCTCACTCGGTCACTGATCGTCGGCGTGGCCCCTCGACTGGCCTACCCTGTCATCTTGGGACGCAACTGGCCTGCCTTTGATGGGCTCCTTCGATCTGTACCGGCCCTAGCGGCTGAGTCCCCGGAACCCTCGGTGGAAACCGAGACAGACACCGAGGAAGCCGGACTAGAAACCCCAGAGGCCGAGGGGTCAATCGATGGAGCTCCTCCTGCACCCCGCTTTGACACGGACTTCTGCCGGGACCAGGGGGCCGACCCCACTCTCTGATGGGCCTACGAGCAGCTTGCAGCAATTTATGGGTCCGTTATCGACCCCAGTCGGGCTACGCAGTGGCCCCACTTTCAGCTCCGCCGGGACCGGCTTTATCGGGTGGAGCGGGACCCCCACACACAAGAACCACAGATGCAACTCCTCGTGCCCCGATGCCATCGGTGGGCCATAATGAGCTTGGCCCATGATATACCTGCCGCGGGCCACCTGGGATATGAGAAGACCCTAGCCCGAATTCGGGCTCGGTTCTACTGGCTGGAGCTTGACGGAGAGGTAAAGCAATACTGCAACTCCTGCCCGGAGTGTCAGTTGGCCGCCCCAGCCCGGACACCCAAGGCACCCTTGGTTCCCATGCCACTAATTGACACTCCGTTTGAGCCCATCGCCATGGACTTGGTAGGCCCGCTTCCCCGGAGTGCGGCAGGTTTTCAATACGTCCTGGTCCTGGTCGATTATGCCACCCAGTTTCTGGACGCCATCCCCCTGCGGAGCATCACAGCCCGGACCATCGCGGGTGAACTAGTGAAGGTATTTGCCCGCGTGGGATTGCCAAAGGAGATCCTAACGGACAAGGGCACTAATTTTACATCCAGGTTGCTAAACCAAGTCTGCCGACTCCTAGGGGTAAAACAACTGCAGACCTTTGTCTACCACCTCCAAACCGACGGATTGGTAGAGCGGTTCAACCGGACCCTCAAGGACATGCTGAGAAGGTTCCCGCCAGACGAACCATGCCATTGGGACCAACTCCTCCTGCCGCTGCTCCTCGCTGTCCGGGAGGTACCCCAGGCGTCGACCAAATTCTCCCCCTTTGAGCTCCTGTACGGGCGGAGGCCTCGGGGCCTCCTGGACCTGATGAAGGAGACGTGGGAGCAGTCGGCCTCCCCGACCCAGGGCTCCTCCAGTACGTCCTCCGGCTATGAGAGCGCCTAACTCAGGCGGGGACCCTAGCGCGGGAGAACCTAAAAGCAGCCCAGGAGAGGCAGGAGCGAAGCTATAACCAAGGCGCACGTGCGCGGCAATTTAACCCCAGAGATCGAGTTCTGCTGCTCCTGCCCTCCAGTGAGTCGAAATTGTTGGCCTGGTGGCAAGGCCCCTACGAGGTACTCCGGAGAGTGGGGCCCATCAACTACGAGATTTGCCAAGCAGGTCACCGGAAAGAGAAGCACTTATACCACATCAATCTGCTGAAACCGTGGCGTGATCAAGAGGGCCTGCTAATCGACCCAGGCCCGCTGGAGTTAGAACTAGGTCCGGAAGCAGCCCAGACGGAGGAGGTGACGGAACCCGCGTTGGGGAGCGCCCTGATGGGCAAGCAACGTCAGCAGGCCAAGTGTCTCCTGCGGGCCTTCCGACGGACCTTCACGGCACTACCGGGCTGCACGACCACCACCTGTGACAGGATACAAACCGAACCAGGGAAGGTCGTGCCGGAGACTGCCCGGCCGATACCGTACCGAATGTGCCAGGCAGTGGAGGAAGAGATTCAAGCCATGCTGGCCCTTGGAGTCATTGAACCGTCCCGGAGCGAGTGGCGTAGCCCAGTGGTCCTGGTACCGAAGCCTGATGGCTCCCGTTGCTTCTGCATAGACTTTTGGAAAGTTAATGCCATATCCAGTTTCGATGTCTACCTGATGCCCCGGGTCGACGAGCTGCTCGTCTGCCTCGGGGTGGCCTGGTATATCACCACACTGGACCTCAGCAAGGGGTAGTGGCAAATCCCGCTTGAGGAGACGACCAAAGAAAAGACAGCCTTTGCCACTCCGTCCGGACTGTACCAGTTCACCAGGATGCCTTTCGGGCTCCATGGGGCCCCCGCGACCTTTCAGCGGCTCATGGATCACCTCTTGCGACCGCACCAGGAGTATGCAGCCGCTTACCTGGATGATATTATGATCTACAGCCGCTGCTGGGACGACCACCTGACCCAGGTCGCAGCGGTCCTCCGAACCCTTCGACAGGTGGGGTTGACAGCGAACCCCAAGAAGTGCCTGATAGCCTCGGAAGAGACCACTTACCTCGGCTATACCGTCGAGCAGGGGCAGGTGAAGCCTCTCGTGGGGAAAGTACAGGCCCTAGCGGAGTGCCCCACCTCGACAACAAAGCGACAGGTACGGCGCTTCCTGGGGCTCGTGGGGTATTATCGTCGGTTTATTCCCATTTCGCGTCCCCTGCAGCCCCCCCGACTGAGCTACTAAAGAAGAACAGCCCTCGAACGGTGCAATGGAACCCCGAGTGTGAGGCAGCCTTCAGAACGCTCCGCAGCTGCTTGTGCTGAGAACCGGTGTTGTACAGCCCCGACTTTGACAAGCCCTTCATCCTCCAGACGGATGCGTCTGATAGTCGGCTTAGCGACCGTCTTGTCCCAAGAGGGGAATGGAGGTGATCACCCCGTATTTTATATCAGTCGGAAATTGTTACCCCGAGAGTGGAATTATGCAACGGTTGAAAAGGAGGCCCTCGCGGTCAAGTGGGCCTGTGAGGCCCTTCGGTTCTTCCTCTTGGGTGGCTCGTTCACCCTCGTTACAGACCACGTCCTCCTTCAATGGCTTATGAGGATGAAAGACAACAATGCCCGCATCATGCGCTGGTATTTGGCCTTGCAGCCCTATGCGTTCACCATCCAGCATAGGTCGAGCAAGGACCATGCCAACGCGGATTTCCTGTCCCGCCTTGAGGAGATGGGACAGCCCGGCCCCGAGAGGCGGGGGCTGGACTTGGGAGGGGTGTGGTGTAGCGAGGTGGTGTGGCTCCCCTCCGCCTCAGGGAGGGTCAAGCCCCATCAGTTGTCCACGGGGGCAGGGCTGCTGAGCGGAAGTCCCGCCCCTCGGAGGGTCAGGTGGCGACCCGGAAGAATAAAAGCCAGGCCCCAGCCTTCAGTTGCAGGTCTGCCACCGGCAGGAGCAGACGTGTCTGCCGACGCCCGTAATGCGGACACTGCCCAAGCCAAAGGCCGAGACCAGGAGCTGCCAGAGCTGCCTCGCCCCTACTATGCTGAGAACCTGCAAGAGCATTCTCAAGGCCGCTACGACCAGGAGCCGCCATAGCTGCCTCGCCCCTACTACGCCTAGGAGCCGCCAGAGCTGCCTCGCCCCTACTACGGCCCCGAGGAGCCCCCAGACCAGGCTTGGCCTGCATTCCCCGAAACATTGCCGGACCTACCGCCCAGCCCGGATTGGGAGGAGCCGATGGTCCTGGACATCCCAGGAACGGAGGCCCCGGACCAGGCAGTCGTAGAGGGGGAGCCAGGAAGTAGCCCGGGGGCACCTGACTCCAGTCAGGCTGCAGAGCTAACCTTGCCAATGTCAGTGTGTTTCGGTCAGGATCCCCACTGACCACCGGTTGCGGTGACGGCAGCTACCAGGGCCCAGGGCTGGAACGCAGAAGAGTGGGTATCCGGGTGGCAGGCTCCCCCCTCTCCCCGGCCTAAGGCCAGAGCTGCTTGTTACTGTGTTTGGTGCCCCGCCCAAACCAATAGCTGGACCCCCTTTGACTTTACCACTGCTCTGCCCTGCCCCAAAAGGGCTAGAGCTGCTTGTTACTGTGTTTGGTGCCCCGCCCTGAACCAAGGGCTGGGCCCCCTTTGACTTTGCCACTGCTCTGCCTTGTCCCAATGGGCCAGAGCTGCTTGTTACTGTGTTTGGTGCCCCGCCCGAACCAAGGGCTGGGCCCCCTTTGACTTTGCCACTGCTCTGCCCTGCCGAACAGGCCAGAGCTGATTGTAATTGCAGGGACGACAGCGAGGCCGGTGTGGCTCCCCGCCTCCTCAGGGAGGGTCGAACCCTGGCGGAACCCATCTACAACGGGTACCTGACCAGGGACCTTCTGAACCCCTTGCCCCTGTGAGAAGGGGCTGGTAGAAGGACGCTAGTGCAGCCGGTATCCCCAGGACCGGGAACATGGATGTCGAACGGCTGGTCCAGCTGCTGACGGAGAGCCAGGAACGGCAGCAGGCGGCGTAACTGCTGCAACAGCAACAGCAGCAGGCCGCCCATCTTGAGCAGCAGCAACAGCGAGATGCCGCCCACCTCCAGCAGCAATGACAGCAACATGCCGCTCGGAGCACCAGCAGCAACTCATCCAGCAACTCGGGGCCCAGCTACAGACGCTTCGCGGGCCTGCCGCCCAAGTCCCCGATGGGGCCACGGGGGAAGACCCCGTGGGTCCCTAGCCGCCGGCGCCCCTGTGCCTGACGAAGATGGGCCCAAGGGATGACCCTGAGGCCTTCTTGGTCACCTTCGAGCGCATGGCTCTGGTCGAAGGCTGGGCCTGAGCCCAATGGGCCACCCTTGTGGCCCCGTATTTAACCGGGCCTGCCCAGCTGGCCTACCACGGGTTGGCCACGGAAGACGCCAAGGACTATGATCGGGTGAAAGCGGAGGTCCTCGACGCCTTGGACGTCAGCCCCGAAACCTTCCGACAACGGTTCCTGGGCCAGACCTACCCGACCGGCGCCCATCCCCGCTTAATTGTACAAGGCCTGAAAGAGGCCTGCCGCCACTGGCTGCAGCCAGAAACCCGTACGGCAGAGGAAGTGACTGAGCAGGTGGTCCTAGAAACAATTTGTACACATCCTGCCAGCTCGAGGAAGGGCCTGGGTACTCCGCCAACGGCCTGCTACTCTGGGGGCAGCAGTCTCCCTGATGGAGGATTTCCTCACTGCGGAAGCTTCCGTGGGGCCGGCCTTCCAGCCACCTGCCCTGGGGCCCGACCAAAATCGTGGAGGAAAGAGAGGATCCGGCCTGCTTGGGCAGCGGCGGCCGAGCCACGGACCGGCCCCCGGACCAGCCCCGCGGACCCACTGCTCGGAGCTTGGCCCGCACGTAGGTTCGGGGACGTCCCCTGCGGGTCTGTTGGAGCTCATCCGAAGCCCCCAAAGCCCTCCGTCCACCGGTCGCCGGCGCGGATACTCGGAAATAGGACCTTGCGTTAGATGTGGGAGGACCGACCACTTACAGCGGGACTGCCCTGAGATGGAGTGCGACTTTGGGCAGGTCTGCGCAGGAGAAGGCCGGGCCCGGCAACCCCAGCCCCCCAAGCTCACGGTCCCAGAGCAATCTGGGACCGTGAGCTTGGGGGGCTGGGGTTGCCGGGCCCGGCCTTCTCCTGCGCAGACCTGCCCAAAGTCGCACTCCTTCTCGTGGGGGACCAAGCCACCATGGCCTTGATCGACTCGGGCTGTGGTCAAACGTTGGTCCGTCAGGCCCTGGGGCCCCCGATCGATCCCGGTCTGGGGCCCATTCACCTGCAATGCATCCACGGAGATGTTCGGCCCTACCCCAGTGCTCGGGCCCGGCTGACTGTCAACGGCCTCACTCGGTCACTGATCGTCGGCGTGGCCCCTCGACTGGCCTACCCTGTCATCTTGGGATGCAACTGGCCTGCCTTTGATGGGCTCCTTCGATCTGTACCGGCCCTAGCGGCTGAGTCCCCGGAACCCTCGGTGGAAAACCGAGACAGACACCGAGGAAGCCGGACTAGAAACCCCAGAGGCCGAGGGGTCAATCGATGGAGCTCCTCCTGCACCCCGCTTTGACACGGACTTCTGCCGGGACCAGGGGGCCGACCCCACTCTCTGATGGGCCTACGAGCAGCTTGCAGCAATTTATGGGTCCGTTATCGACCCCAGTCGGGCTACGCAGTGGCCCCACTTTCAGCTCCGCCGGGACCGGCTTTATCGGGTGGAGCGGGACCCCCACACACAAGAACCACAGATGCAACTCCTCGTGCCCCGATGCCATCGGTGGGCCATAATGAGCTTGGCCCATGATATACCTGCCGCGGGCCACCTGGGATATGAGAAGACCCTAGCCCGAATTCGGGCTCGGTTCTACTGGCTGGAGCTTGACGGAGAGGTAAAGCAATACTGCAACTCCTGCCCGGAGTGTCAGTTGGCCGCCCCAGCCCGGACACCCAAGGCACCCTTGGTTCCCATGCCACTAATTGACACTCCGTTTGAGCCCATCGCCATGGACTTGGTAGGCCCGCTTCCCCGGAGTGCGGCAGGTTTTCAATACGTCCTGGTCCTGGTCGATTATGCCACCCAGTTTCTGGACGCCATCCCCCTGCGGAGCATCACAGCCCGGACCATCGCGGGTGAACTAGTGAAGGTATTTGCCCGCGTGGGATTGCCAAAGGAGATCCTAACGGACAAGGGCACTAATTTTACATCCAGGTTGCTAAACCAAGTCTGCCGACTCCTAGGGGTAAAACAACTGCAGACCTTTGTCTACCACCTCCAAACCGACGGATTGGTAGAGCGGTTCAACCGGACCCTCAAGGACATGCTGAGAAGGTTCCCGCCAGACGAACCATGCCATTGGGACCAACTCCTCCTGCCGCTGCTCCTCGCTGTCCGGGAGGTACCCCAGGCGTCGACCAAATTCTCCCCCTTTGAGCTCCTGTACGGGCGGAGGCCTCGGGGCCTCCTGGACCTGATGAAGGAGACGTGGGAGCAGTCGGCCTCCCCGACCCAGGGCTCCTCCAGTACGTCCTCCGGCTATGAGAGCGCCTAACTCAGGCGGGGACCCTAGCGCGGGAGAACCTAAAAGCAGCCCAGGAGAGGCAGGAGCGAAGCTATAACCAAGGCGCACGTGCGCGGCAATTTAACCCCAGAGATCGAGTTCTGCTGCTCCTGCCCTCCAGTGAGTCGAAATTGTTGGCCTGGTGGCAAGGCCCCTACGAGGTACTCCGGAGAGTGGGGCCCATCAACTACGAGATTTGCCAAGCAGGTCACCGGAAAGAGAAGCACTTATACCACATCAATCTGCTGAAACCGTGGCGTGATCAAGAGGGCCTGCTAATCGACCCAGGCCCGCTGGAGTTAGAACTAGGTCCGGAAGCAGCCCAGACGGAGGAGGTGACGGAACCCGCGTTGGGGAGCGCCCTGATGGGCAAGCAACGTCAGCAGGCCAAGTGTCTCCTGCGGGCCTTCCGACGGACCTTCACGGCACTACCGGGCTGCACGACCACCACCTGTGACAGGATACAAACCGAACCAGGGAAGGTCGTGCCGGAGACTGCCCGGCCGATACCGTACCGAATGTGCCAGGCAGTGGAGGAAGAGATTCAAGCCATGCTGGCCCTTGGAGTCATTGAACCGTCCCGGAGCGAGTGGCGTAGCCCAGTGGTCCTGGTACCGAAGCCTGATGGCTCCCGTTGCTTCTGCATAGACTTTTGGAAAGTTAATGCCATATCCCGTTTCGATGTCTACCTGATGCCCCGGGTCGACGAGCTGCTCGTCTGCCTCGGGGTGGCCTGGTATATCACCACACTGGACCTCAGCAAGGGGTAGTGGCAAATCCCGCTTGAGGAGACGACCAAAGAAAAGACAGCCTTTGCCACTCCGTCCGGACTGTACCAGTTCACCAGGATGCCTTTCGGGCTCCATGGGGCCCCCGCGACCTTTCAGCGGCTCATGGATCACCTCTTGCGACCGCACCAGGAGTATGCAGCCGCTTACCTGGATGATATTATGATCTACAGCCGCTGCTGGGACGACCACCTGACCCAGGTCGCAGCGGTCCTCCGAACCCTTCGACAGGTGGGGTTGACAGCGAACCCCAAGAAGTGCCGGATAGCCTCGGAAGAGACCACTTACCTCGGTTATACCGTTGGGCAGGGGCAGGTGAAGCCCCTCGTGGGGAAAGTACAGGCCCTAGCGGAGTGCCCCATCTCGACAACAAAGCGACAGGTACGGCGCTTCCTGGGGCTCGTGGGGTATTATCGGCTGTTTATTCCCATTTCGCATCCACTGCAGCCCCCCCCCCGACCGAGCTACTAAAGAAGAACAGCCCTCGAACGGTGCAATGGAACCCCGAGTGTGAGGCAGCCTTCAGAACCCTCCGCAGCTGCTTGTGCCGAGAACCGGTGCTGTACAGCCCCGACTTTGACAAGCCCTTCATCCTCCAGACGGATGCGTCTGATAGTCGGCTTAGTGGCCGTCTTGTCCCAAGAGGGGAACGGAGGTGATCACCCCATATTTTATATCAGTCGGAAACTGTTCCCTCGAGAGCGGAATTATGCAACGGTTGAAAAGGAGGCCCTCGCGGTCAAGTGGTCCTGCGAGGCCCTTCGCTTCTTCCTCTTGGGTGGCACGTTCACCCTCGTTACGGACCACGCCCCCCTTCAATGGCTTATGAGGATGAAAGACAACAATGCCCGCATCATGCGCTGGTATTTGGCCTTGCGGCCCTATGCGTTCACCATCCAGCATAGGGCGGGCAAGGACCATGCCAACGCGGATTTCCTGTCCCGCCTCGAGGAGATGGGACAGCCCGGCCCCGACAGATGGGGGCCGGACTTGAGCAGGGGTGTGTGTAGCGAGGCGGTGTAGCTCCCCTCCCCCTCAGGGAGGCTCGAGCCCCGTCAGTCGTCCATGGGGGCAGGGCCGCTGCACGGAAGTCCCGCCCCTCAGAGGGTCAGGCGGCGACCCGGAAGAATAAAAGCCGGGCCCCAGCCTTCAATTGCAGGTCTGCCACCGGCAGGAGCAGATGTGTCCGCCGACGCCTGTATTGGGGACACTGCCCGAGCCAAAGGCCGAGACCAGGAGCTGCCACAGCTGCCTCGCCCATACTACGACGAGGAGCCGCCAGAGCTGCCTCGCTCCTACTACGGCCCCGAGGAGCCCCCAGACCAGGCTTGGCGTGCATTCCCCGAAACATTTCTGGACTTGCCGCCCAGACAGGATTGGGAGGAGCTGATGGTCCTGGACATCCCTGGAACGGAGGCCCCGGACCAGGTAGGAGTAGAGGGGGAGCTAGGAAGTAGCCCGGGGGCACCTGACTGCAGTCAGGCTGCAGAGCTAACCTTGCCAATGTCAGTGTGTTTCGGTCAGGATCCCCACTGACCACCGGTTGCGGTGACAGCTGCTACCAGGGCCCCGGGCTGGAACGCAGAGGAGTGGATGGGCCTGCGTTCCCCCTGCCACCCGTATCCGGGAGACAGACTCCCCCTCTCCCCGGCCTAAGGCCAGATCTGATTGTACTGAGTTTGGTGCCCCGCCCAAACCAAGGGCTGGGCCCCTTTTGAATTTGCCACTGCTCTGCCCTGCCCCAAAGGGCCAGAGTTGCTTGTTACTGTGTTTGGTGCCCTGCCCGAACCAAGGGCTGGGCCCCCTTTGACTTTGCCACTGCTCTGACCAGCCGAAAAGGCCAGACCTGATTGTAATTGCAGGGACGACAGCGAGGCCGGTGTGGCTCCTCTCCCCCTCAGAGAGGGTCGAGCCCCAGCGGAACCCGTCTACAAGCCGTCTCCTGTCTGCAGAAACTGTGCAACGGAGAAATGTCAGGTCCAACAGGCAGCTGGGAAACATGGTAGAAATCGCCAATCGGCTGAATTTCCAGGCAGCAAAAGCAGCAGGAGGGAACAGAGTGTGTGGGGAACACCAGGGGGCCCTGAAACTTCTGTGAAGAGGATCAAACTTCCATCTGTATGGTTTGCCATCTCTCCCGGGCTCACAGAGCTCACACAGTGGTTCCCACAGAGGAGGCTGCCCAGGAGTACAAGGTAGGGAATTGCTGTCAAATTTAATGGGTAATAACTTTGGATTTTAATGACAGGCTAATTTCACCGAAAGTTCCCTGGCACAGGCATGACGCATCATTCAGCTCTGTAAACCCTTCATAGTATGGGAGATACTGTAACAAAATAACTGATTTTACAGAGGCAAGTGTTTAACGATACCTGATGTGGGAAAATGTCCTCTGAGATTCTGATGGGGATTCCTGAAAATCTTCATCATATAAAGAATTCTACCAATCCCAAAGGATCAGACACATCACCCACCAAGTTAATGATACTTCAGTTCTTCCCCAAATACCGCTTACAGCCAATTCTTGTTAATGAAACTACGATTTATTAAAAGAAGAAAAGACAGTATTGGCTCAAAGGTCATTCGACATATAAACGCAAATAGACACCTTAGGTCAGTTTCACCACAGAGACGGTGCATTAGAATTGAAAAGTCCTTTTCAGAATCATTTAATCACATTCTAGTCCAATGTCCAAATGTTCAATACCAGGGCAGTGCAGACGGGACGGGAGATCTCAGTCTTACGATGCAAATGCACCCTGAATAAAGCTTAAGAGGATTGGAGATAAAAGGATCAGGTCTCAAGAGATTATACACATGTTTTTGCAACCTCTCGACAGCAGGCAGCCCTTGGGTGAACAATAGGTTTTGGAAGTAACCTTCTATTTCGCAAACATCACAGGTAATAAAACTATATGGATTAACAGAAGGTAATTATCCATAAAGCCATTCATAGACAGTTTATCACAAACTTTAAAGAGAGAGATATATACAATGACATTATTACACCCAAGTTTAATCTAAGTGTTATTTCCCTCTTGTATGGATTGCTTGATGTTTAACTAAGCCGGACCTCCGTGTGAAACTTTTTCCACAGTCTAAGCACTTATGGGGTCTCTCTCCAGTGTGGACTACCTGATGTACAACAAGGTGTGACCTCTGTCTGAAACTTTTTCCGCAGTCTAAGCACTTGTGGGGTCTCTCTCCTGTGTGGATTGCCTGATGTGCCATAAGATTTGATTTTTGTGTGAAACTTTTCCCACAGTCTAAGCACTTGTGGGGTCTCTCTCCACTGTGGATTGCCTGATGTGTCATAAGATATGATCTTTGTGTGAAACTTTTCCCACAGTCCAAACATTTACAGGATTTCTCTCCTGTGTGGATTATCTGATGTTTAACAAGGGTTGACCTCCATATGAAACTTTTCCCACAGTCTAAGCACTTATGGGGTCTCTCTCCGGTGTGGACTGCTTGATGTTTAACAAGGTCTGACCTCCGTATGAAACTTTTCCCACAGTCTAAGCACTTATGAGGTCTCTCTCCAGTGTGGACTGCCTGATGATTAAGTAGGATTGACCTCTGTATAAAACCTTTCCCACAGTCTAAGCACTTATGGGGTCTCTCTCCGGTGTGGACTGCTTGATGTTTAACAAGGTCTGACCTCTGTATGAAACTTTTCCCACAGATTAGGCACTTATAGGGTCTCTCTCCAGTGTGGATTGCCTGATGTGCCATAAGACTTGATCTTTGTGTGAAACTTTTCCCACAGTCCAAACATTTATGGGATTTCTCTCCTGTGTGGATTATCTGATGTTTAACAAGGGTTGACTTACATATGAAACTTTTCCCACAGTCTAAGCACTTATGAGATCTCTCTCCAGTGTGGACTGTTTGATGTCTAACAAGGTCTGACCTCCGTATGAAACTTTTCCCACAGTCTAAGCATTTATGAGGTCTCTCTCCAGTGTGGATTGCCTGATGATTAAGTAGGGTTGACCTCCGTATGAAACTTTTTCCACACTCTAAGCATTTGTGGGTTCTCTCTCTTGTGTGGATTGCCTGATGTGCCAGAAGGTTTGATCTTTGTGTGAAACTTTTCCCACAGTCCAAACATTTATGGGATTTCTCTCCTGTGTGGACTGCCTGATGATCAAGTAGGGTTGACCTCCATATGAAACTTCTCCCCCAGTCTAAGCACTTGGCAGGTCTCTCTCCAGTGTGGATTGCCTGATGATTAAGTAGGGTTGACCTCTGAAGGAAACTTTTTCCACAGTTTAACCACTTATGGGGTCTCTCTCCGGTGTGGACTGCATGATGTTTAACAAGATATGACCTCCGTATGAAACTTTTTCCACAGATTAAGCATTTATGGGGTCTCTTGCCAGTGTGGATTGCCTGATGTGCCATAAGATTTGATCTTTGTGTGAAACTTTTCCCACAGTCCAAACATTTATGGGATTTCTCTCCTGTGTGGATTGCCTGATGATCAAGTAGGGCTGACCTCCGTATGAAACTTTTTCCACAGTCCAAGCACTTATGGGGTCTCTCTCCTGTGTGGATTCTCTGATGTGAAACAAGGGCTGACCTCAGTATGAAACTTTTTCCACAGATTAAGCACTTATGGAGTCTCTCTCCAGTGTGGATCGCCTGATGTGCAGCAAGGTGTGACTTCTGTATGAAACTTTTTCCACAGTCTAAGCACTTATGGGGTCTCTCTCCAGTGTGGACTGCTTGATGTACAAGAAGGGCTGACCTCCGTATGAAATTTTTCCCACAGATTAAGCACTTATGGGGTCTCTCTCCAGTGTGGATCGCCTGATGTGCAACAAGGTGTGACTTCTGTATGAAACATTTTCCACAGTCCAAGCACTTATGGGGTCTCTCTCCTGTGTGGATTCTCTGATGTGAAACAAGGGCTGACCTCAGTATGAAACTTTTTCCACAGATTAAGCACTTATGGAGTCTCTCTCCAGTGTGGATCGCCTGATGTGCAGCAAGGTGTGACTTCTGTATGAAACTTTTTCCACACTCTAAGCACTTATGGGGTCTTCCCACTGAGGTCCCTTGTGATTCCCCGTGCCCAGGAACTTCCTGCTGCTGATTCCCCTCCTTGTTCTCACTCTTTCTCTCGCCACCTGCCGGGAGAGAGACAATCCAGACAGAAGTCATTGTGCTGGGGAGAAATTAAGAGGAATAGCACCGAGGGAAAATCCAACATACTAAAGCTGCACAGACAGAGCAATTGGATTCTGTCTCCACTTCCCACCCAAACTTTCACAGAAAAGGAAAGTTGGGAAAGAAACTCCTGCAGGTAACAGGACACGTTGAAAGCGATGTCAGTGATACCTGCTGACTGCAGCCCTGCCTTGGGTGAGATGAGGAAGGAACTAAGGGCACTTATTGGTACTACATTTTTGGGATTCTAAACTTTTTCCTTCATTCCCCAGATGGATTGAGTGTCAGACCTCACCTGTGTGGGCGCCTCTTGGGATCCCTCTTTCCTCACTGGCCTGGACATCGGGCACCCATGGCTCTTCCCCTCGTTCCAGCCGGGTGATCAGGTCAGGTTTGAGAAAGGGAAATCCTGTGCAGGGAGTGAAATCAGAGCAGATCAGGATGAGTGGAGGATTGAGAGAGCATCTGTCAGAAAGGACATGCTCTGGGTGGAACCTGTCCCTGTGTTGTGCTGGGGAATGTGGAATCTAAAAGGACGGGAACGTGGTCACTGAGCCCCCTTGGGGGAGGCAGACGTCTGGGGAGGTGAGGGGAATTGTGACACACACCCAGCTCCAGTGTTAAACCCCTGCCTATTTCTAAACCTGCGGAGTCCAGAGCCCACCACAAAGCTGAGCTATTCCCAAGGAGGAGGGAGAAGAGGGATTCTGTGAGCGACTGAGAAACAACGCAGACAGGACAATATATGGCTTCTCCACCTTGCAAGCTAGGGGGTCTGGGTGAGGATGATTTAGTATGTGCCTTAGGTTTTGACACCCTGCTCTCATTGGAGAGTGATGAGGGAAGAACCTGACCGGTGTCAGACATGCAGACCCGCCTCCAGCTTCCAATAACCAAGGGGCCAGGAATCGTTTTGTGACAGTGTACCCCATAAGGCTTTATGGTGGGGTGCTCATAAATGTATGTATGATATAAGTGGAATAGGGTTTTTCCTACACATGCCATGTAACATATCTGTGTAAAGGTTTTGATCTACTGGTTCTGTTCATCCTAGTTGGATGCAGGCACCATTTGTGTGTTCAGAGTTATGAACACTGGCTCTATAATTGCTTGACTTCTAAGTAGCCTTAGGGTATGGCTACACTTGGCAGTGTGCAGCGTTGGGAGTTACAGCTGTCTTCGTACAGCTGTGTAGGGACAGCGCTGCAGTGTGGCTACATTTGCAGCATTTGCAGCGCTGTTGGGAGTGGTGCATTGTGGGCAGCTATCCCAGCGTTCAAGTGGCTGCAACATGCTTTTCAAAGGAGGGGGGTGGGGTGGAGTGTGACAGGGAGCGTCGGGGAGACAGAGAGATTGGATTTTTGGAGCTGACACTGTTCTCAGCTCCCTGCCTTGCAAGTTCTAAGGACTGGAACATACATATCACCAACCTGCAATCATTTTTAAAGTTTCAAGCCCTTCCCCCACCCCTCTCTTATTCACTAAGTGCAAATTATGCACTCTGAGCTCCAACACGGACTCCGCCCTCCCCCTCTGCCGTGTGGCTTCTCTACTCAAGCAAACAGCTGTGAACATTCCAAAGCAATTCCCCTGCCTCTTCTCCAGCAAACAGGAGCTGTGTTTGTTTTTTAGATAAGCAGCTCCGGGGAGCCCGGTCTTCCGGTTTGTTGTGAGCAGGCATTCTGGGATACCTCCTAATACCCTGGAGGCCAATTACAGCGCTTTTGGTGGCCACACCTGCGGAGCAGCGCTGCATCATCAGCGCTGCAATCGTTATACCCCAAGCAGACCAGGTGTACAGCCAGCGCTGCAGCCAGGGAGTTGCAGGGCTGGATGTGCCTTGCAGGTGAGGACAGTTACTAAGTTGCAGCACTGTAAACTCACCACCAGCGCTGCAACTCTCCAGTGTAGCCATGGCCTGAGTGAGAACATTTGGTCACTTCTTGGAAAAGGAATGTGCAAGTTAAGTGCTCAATCAGGAAGAACTTAACAGACCAAAGAGCTCGGAAGACTCCAATCCACATAAGAAGTCTGCCTGAGAATGTTCAAAGTAGCATGTGGGAAATGGCTGCTGCCTGCAAGTCCTGAGTCATGCATGGGCAGGTGACTTGCCTATGTGATTCTGAATCTCCATTTTGTGACTGGATTCTACACAGGGTGAGGAGGGGTCTCCACCCACAAGAGAAAGTCTATTTAAACCCCTGGGAGACCCCTCCATTTTGTCTTCAACTGGCTAAAGAAGGAGCCTCTTCCCCACCCACCCCCTGCCAGGATACTTGAAGGAAACTGGAACAAAGGACAGTAGCTACAGGGGGTGAGAGTGATTGCTGGACCCAGGCTAAAAGAAGATTAGTCTGTAAAAGGGAACATTCTGGAACTGGTCAGGATCTTATCTGTATTTAGTTTGATTAGACATAGATTTGTGCATTTTATTTAATTTTGCTTGGTGACTCACTTTGTTCAGTCTGTTACTACTTGGAACCACTTAAATCCTACTTTCTGTATCTATTAAAATCACTTTTTACTTATTAATTAACTCAGAGTAGGTATTAATACCTGGGGGAGCAAACAACTGTGCATCTCTCTCTGTCAGTGTTAGAGGGCGAACAATTTATGAGTTTACCCTGCATAAGCTTTATACAGGGTAAAACGGATTTATTTGGGTTTAGACCCCACTGGTAGTTGGGCATCCCAGTGTTGAAGACAAGCACGCTTCTGTGAGCTGCTTTCAGGTAAACCTGCAGTTTTGGGGCAAGTAATTCAGACCCTGGGTCTGTGTTGGAGCAGACGGGAGTGTTTGGCTCAGCAAGACAGGGTGCTGGAGTCCTGAGCTGGCAAGGAAAACAGGAGCAGGGAGAGTCTTTGCACATCGGGTGGCAGCTCGCAGGGGGGTTTCTGTGATCCAGCCCTTCACACTCTTACCCAGTGAGGTCACCGTCTCATAGTTCTCCTGCATGACGTCCCTGTAGAGGGCTCTCTGAGTGGGGTCTAGCAGAGCCCCCTGTCCCTGGGTGAAATACACAGCCACCTCCTCGAAGGTCACCGGCATCTGAAACAACAATTTTCCCCCACTCAGCACCTGCTGCCCCAGCCACAATTCCACCAGTCAAGGGTGGGGAGGGACAGAGTAGCAGAATCCTCCCCCGAGCCTGCTCAGAGCAGCCAGGAGCTTCAGGGAGTGGGTAGAAAGTGAGAGCTCCTTGTGCCCTCGAGCACACGGAGAAGAGCAGGGACTTTTAGTTTCCCACACACCTGCCAGCCACAGGTTGATAGGAGAAGCAGAGCTCTGAGCCAGGGACAGGAATCCCAGCAGCTTCCCTTGGTATTTCACGGCAGCCTGTGGCCAGTGGGGTCAGGCTCCAGCACTGGGAGTCAGTTTTCCCAGCCCTGCCCAGCGGGGTGTTTCTTGGTTCTGAAACTGACCTCCCGCACCACCAAAAGCTCCCTAAAAATCCCCTACCTGAGCTGACTCCATCACAGCCATTTCCCTGCCCTGTCTCCTGGAAGACTGGAAAATCTGGAGCAAAATTTGCATGTGATTCCTCAGCCTGTCAGAGGAGCAGGGAGATTGGGCAGGTTTCATAAGGGGCTGGCGACCATGTCACTCCCCGATTCCTCGCAGGCTCTCTCCCTGCAGACAGACGTGCTGATTCTAGGACTCTGCCATGCTGGGAAGAAACCCAGTTACTTCATTACCCCTCCGGCCTGGCTCCCTCCCCTATTAGAACTAACCCCACCAAGTCCCTTCTAAACCTCCCCAGAACAGCATCTCTGAGCCAAACGCTGGAAAAAGAGCAGAATCAAAGGAATCACTTCAGGGCACTGCCCCACCGTGTATTGTAACCCCTCTAGCTCTGCCCTGTCTCCCTCAGTCGGGTAGTGCTCAGCAGTCAGCAACTGGCTTTTCCTCTCGCAGTTCCTCCCCTTCATCCCAGGAGAGCTGACTGCCCCGGGGGTGCAGGGAATGGAGCTGGGCAGGGCTGGGAGCTGGGAACCTCCCTCCCTCCCCACTTCTTGCTTCTGCTGCCCTTCCAGTCTCTCTGCTCTCCCTTTTGTCTTCTTCCCTCGCCCTCGGAGAATGGGTGACTGCCCCATTGCCCTGGGCCTTTGCTCTCATCAGGCAGCTCAGCTACTGACACTGGTAACGGGGGCTGAACCCGGCTGTGTCACTGAGGCAGCAGCTCCGGGACTCACCGACACAGGGAGCCCCTCCCCTTGTAGGCCAAACTCCCCAGCTGGTCCCTGAAAGGGGCCCTTTGTGCAGAGTCATTTCCCAGCCTGGCTCCAGCCCTTTCCCCAGGCTCAGGAGCTGAAGAAAGTGCCCCTGGGCTGGTCTCAGAGAGGTGGGATGAAGCAGGAATGTTCTGAATGTTTTCTGTGAATACTGTGTGTGTGATTCAGTTTCCCCATGTGTTACTCAAGTATCAAGCTGGTAGGATACAGGTTTGTGATCATTGCAGAGGCCTCTAGAGGGCAGGTGTGACTGCAGAGTGGATGCCGGGGCATAGAGAATGGCCAAAACTCTGTATCCTGGCAAGGGATGGCTGGAGCCAGTTCTCTGCAAGGAGCCAGCCTAAGGTGTTGGGGAAAAAAAAGGGGGGGGGGGGAGTGGCGCAAGTAACTTGTTTTCCTAGGAAAGACAGAAAGCACGGAGGAGGGGCAGCTGGACGTCACTCAGGAAGTGGGGCTGGAAGCGGGTCAGTCTCCTGCTTTGGGATTCAGCGGGGAGAGTCCAGGGCTCGGGACTCTGGATTTCCCCCCAGCTGGACTTTGCTGAGAGCTCCTGATTTCTGTGCTAACAAGCTCTGTTCTACGCTGTGTTCCCAGCAACCAATAAACCTTCTGTTTTCCAAGCCGGCTGAGAGTCACAGCGGACAGTGGAGGTGGGGGCAGGGCCTCTGTGAGGAGCGGGTCAGGCTTCTCCTTAGGCTGCCCCCGAGGTTCTGCCTGGGGCCGTGCGTTCCCCCTGGGCTCCAGGGACAGGGAGGCTGGGGCCACATGCTCAGCAGGGGGGGAGGTTATTGGGGGTTCTCAGGGGCTGAGGTCCTGCCCCTACAGTCGGGTGGGGGCTACCTCCCCCAGCCCTAGGTTTACCCCCCACCCGTTGTGCCCCTTTTTATCTCCGGTTCCTAGTCCCAGGCAGGGGGGGATGAAACAATCCGTACAGTGAGGGGCGCTGAGAGCCATTGAACCAGACTGTAAACTCTGAATAGGATGGAAACCCCTTCAAGCCGGGGGGGGGGGGGGGGGATGGCAGGGTCCCACCAGCCTAGAGCCACTGCCTGTGCTTCCCTCCTCCCCCAGCCCTGATTGTGTCCCTGGACCCCGCTCCTTCCCCAGCTGGGCTCCCCAACCCTGCATTCAATTTGGCCCCTGTCTACCTTCCTCCCTCTCCCCCCCCCTCCCATCTACCTGAGCTGCAGCCTCCGTCCGCACCAGCGCGGCCGGAGCAGGGAAAAAAGCACCAGATGGGGGAGGGTTGGGAGATGGGGGGGTAACGTGATCTTGCCCCCGCCCCGCACCCACCGGGGTTGGCGGCAGCTTTCCCGGGCCCCGGGCGGGAATCGCAGCCAGCTCCGCTGGGAGCAGCCTGGGGGTGCCGGGGGGGGGGCGGGTCTCTCTCACCTTCCCTCCGAGCGGGGCCCCCCGGGGCAGGGGCCGGGCCGGGCTGGGGGCTCTGCCCTGGGAGAGGCTCCTGGGGAGCAGCGGGAAGGGCCCTGCTGGAGATTCCCCTCTCCCGGCTGCAGCCAGGGCTCCGGGCTCCCAGCACCAGCCGCCGGGGCTCGGGGATCTCGCCAGGAGCCTGGGAGCCAGAGTCACCGCAGCGGCTGCGAGTCACTTCCTGCTGCCGGGCCGGAGCCCAGCGCTCGCTGCCCCACAGCCGCCTCCCGGCTGCTCCTGGGTCCTAGCGCTGCAGGGGTCGCGCTGCAGCATCTCTGGCTCCGGCTCCTGTTCCACTCCCAGGCTCTAAGGTCAGAAGGGCCCATCATGAGCATCTAGCCCAGGGGTTGTCAGGACCAAATTTTTCGGGGCCTGAGAGTGCGGCCAGCAACTCTCGCTGGTGGCTGCTCTGACTCGTTTTCCTAAAATACTTAATGAACTTTAGGGGAAACCAGTAAACATGCGCAGAGGTAAGCGGGGAAATGGTCCCACTATTGCGGGAATTTTCCTGACTTAAACACCCCCTGGTTGGAATCGAATAGCAGAAGAATCTGAGTCCTCGCTCCTTCTTCCTTCACCCAGAGCCTGCCTGACTCCGAGGGCTCCCCTGCCACTCTGCTGTGTGGCAAAGTCCTTATAACCCCAACAAGGCTGGGCCCAGGCTTCCTGAGGGGCTTGTCCCCCAACCTGGTTGTGACCACTCAGGACACGGGCTAGAGTGTCCCCACTCCGGGTACTTTCTTGCTCTGGATGCTTCCCTGACCTCTTCTCTGACCATTGTCTATAGTTCAGGAGAAATGCAATTTACAAAACAGCAAGTAATAAAAAAATCAGGACACAGTCGGAAAGGCAAAAGGAAAACTCTTAGCCCCACTCTGCAGGGCTGGATTAACTTTTTGTGTGCCCCGTGCCAAACATACTCGTGGGCCCCCTCGGGGCAAGGTGCAGGGGGCGGGACGGTCAGTCTCCAGAGGGAAGGGCGTGTGGGGCACAATGAGGCACAGCACAGCGAGATCAGCCCTGCTCTGCACAGCCCAGCAGAGGGTGCTGTTTACAAACCAGCCCAGCCTTGTGCTACCAGCCTGCCCCTTCCCCTTGCGGGCGGACCCCCACCTCACTGCCCCCCTGCCCAGAGCCCCACTCTCATGCCCAGTGCCCCCTCGCCCAGAGACCTCCCCCACTGGCCTCCCATCACAAGTGCACAGCACCCTGCACACCAGCCCGCTTGTCCAGCGCCCCCACCCATGGACCTCCCCACTGCCCACCTCCTTCCTCACAGTTCCACCATCACAGCTGCACAGCACCCATAGTCCTGAGGGGATTCTGCACCAAACACAGGGCCGGCTCCAGGCCCCAGCGCGCCAAGCGCGTGCTTGGGGCGGCACGCCGTGGGGGGCGCTCTGCCGGTTGCCGAGAGGGCAGCAGGCTGCTCCAGTGGACCTCCTGCAGGCATCCCTGTGGAGGGTCCGCTGGTCCCGCGGCTTCGGTGGAGCATCCGCAGGCATGCCTGCAGGAGATCCAGCAGAGCCGCAGGACCAGCGGACCCTCCACAGGCACGCCTGCGGGAAGTCCACTGGAGCCGCGGGACCAGCGAGCAGCAAAGTGCACCCCGTGGCGTGCCGCTGTGCTTGGGGCAGCGAAATGGCTAGAGCCGGCCCTGACCAAACATTTAAAAATTCTGCACATAATATTTTAAAATTTTGCAAATTTTGTCAATAAATAAATGTGGAAGCTCCAACATGGCAGTGGGGAGCACAGGCCCCTGGTTGCATGGAGGTAGGAGATCACCCTGCAGCATCCCCGCACCCCACCCCAGGACAGGGACTCGGCAAGGAGGCTGCACCCAACCTTGACACAGTGCAAGGGCCAGGCCTGCCCCAGAAACACCCTGAGGCCCTGCCCCCTGTGCCAGGCGCACCAGGTGTGGGTGAGCAAGCTCAGCCCAGCAGCGGGATCCAGGTGAGGATAAGAAAGTTCTCTGTGGGGCAATCTGGGTGCGGGTGGCTCAGTGGGGATCTGGATGCACAGAAGCTCATTGAGCAGTTCCAGGTGCAGGGGCAATGGGAGTCTGCAGGGGATCCAGGTGAAGCTGTTTGGGGCTCAGCGAGGGGGGGTGGTCTACATGCATGGGAGGTGAGGTTCATTTGGAGATGGTCCAGGTGCAGGTGGTTGGGGCTTAGTGGGGAGGGTAATGGGAGGGCTTATCAGGGTGGTACAGATGCAGGGGAGGTGGGGCTTGTCAGGGTGAGGATTCGATGGGCCTGCTTTACAGGGGAGCCCCAGTTTCTGCCAAGCGGATGCTGCATGCTGGGCTCCAGCTTCTCCCTTGCCCCCAATTCTGATATCTCCTTTTCTTCTGCATCCCATTTCCTTTGACCACTGCTCCATCTCCCCCGTCCTCTTTCCTCCCTGCCCCCACTTCCTCTTTTGGTGAGGAGAGCTGTTCTCCTCCCCACCTGCTTCTCGTTCTTCCTCTGCCCCTTGCACGTCTCCCCTGCTCTCCCCAGGTGTGTCCGTCTCCCGCTGCATGGCTGAGAGCCCCGCTGCTGGAGCAGGCTGACAGCTGGGAGGGATGCTACGGAAACAGTGGCTGAAACTCTGCTCTGAATATCAGCAATGCCCAGGACCGGCGCTAGGGTTTTGAGCGCCCTAGGCGGACACCAATTTCGCAGCCCCGCGCACTGGTCCCGCGGCTCCGGTGGAGCTGCCACAGTGGTGTCTGCGGGAGGTCTACCGGAGCCGCGCGAGCAGCCGACCATCTGCAGGCACGACTGCGGCAGCTCCACAGGAACTGCCTGCCGCCCCCTCCGGACACCCTGGACTGCGGGCTGCCGCGGAGGCGCCTTGACCCAGGGGACACCCTGGACTGTGGGCTGCTGCGGAGGCACCCTAACCCAAGGGATACCCTGGGCTGCCGGCTGTCACGGAGGCGCCCTGACCCAGGGAACATCCTGGACTGTGGGCTGCCGCACAGGCGCCCTGACCCAGGGGAACCCCTGGACTGCGGGCTGCCGTGGAGGCGCCCTGACCCAAGGGACACCCTGGACTGCGGGCTGCCGCGGAGGCGCCCTGACCCAGGGGACACCCTGGACTGCGGGCTGCCGCGGAGGCGCCCTGACCCAAGGGACACCCTGGGCTGCTGGCTGCCACTGGCAGCTCAGACTCCCTCTCTGTCCCAGCAGCAGCGGCTGCTCAATCATTTAAAAAATATTGGGGGGCACTTTTTGGCACCCTCAAATCTCGGCACCCTTGGCAACCCCCTAGTCCACCTAAATGGTTGCACCAGCCCTGGCAGTGCCTCAGTGTCCAACTCTGCAATCGGCTCTGTGGGTGGAGGGGAGTCGGCTGAGCGCCTGTGTACAGATCTCTCCCCAGAGCCACTCCAGCCCCAGCCTGCCAGGTCCCAAAACTCCACTTTTATCAAAATCAAAACGTTTTGCAGCAGCATGTGGATTTGGTGACATTTTTGATCATTTCAGTTCCTATTGCCAACATAGTACCGCGTCATATTTCATAAAAGGTGACCAGCAAACCAAAATAAACCTCCGGGAGGGATCAAAATGAAACAATAGGAGGGGTCTGAACTGCAGCTTTTTCAGCATTCTTGTTCCAAGGGACACTTTGAAATTTCAGCTTTTTTGTTCCCTTTTGAAATGTTTTCTTTTTATTTCAATTTTTTTTTTAATTTTCAAAATTGCCGATATTCAATCAGCTCTAGTCTCTCTTCTAAAGCCATGGGGAGCCAGAGACACACAGGTGGGAATGAGGGAAGCGCAAACAGCATCTGTGGGATGCCAGGGCAGTTCATAGTCTGTCCCTCCCTAGTCCCAGGCCCTGGCTGTGTTGCAGGGATGCTGCGGGTCAGACACATGCTCTGGCGATGGCCACATGCCCTCAGGCTCTAGGTGACAGGACCCTTCTTCTCAGTGTCCCTGGGAAGGTGCAAATCCAGAGGGCAAATAAAAAGCCCCCAAACTTGGTAATCTCTGTAACTGATTGTGGGGCAGGGGGGCAGACTGGTGATCTTTGAGCACTTCTGGCTGCTGACCTAGTTCTGTCCCTGCCCCCCACCAGGGTTCCACGGGGTGCAGGCCATGGACTGGGACACCCCCGGGTAGGGGCGGGAGAGAAATGCCAGTAAAACAGGGATGACTTCATCAGCTTCCACGTCCAGCCTCAGGTCCCTTATCCGTGTCTGTGTCCCAACTCCCCCACTCCCAGAGCCATGGCTCTGCTCCTGGCCCCACCTCAAGGGAGTACAGGGGGCGCAGAAAGGGATAAATGGCGGGGAGGCATCACACTCCTGCTCTAAAAGCATTGCACTGGGCCCAGAGCAATTCCAACCTCTCCCCCTGTGCTTTGCCAGGCTCAGCCAGTCATGGCGGCAGCCAGGATGCCGGGTGAGGGCAAGAGCCGGGATCCTGGGCAGGCGCCTCTGTTGTGAATTCCTTTAACATTTAACCAGGACAATTTTAATAGTTGAAACGGTTACTTTTTAAAAATACTATTTACATCCCAAGTCTGGACACCTGCCTTGTAGCTTCTGAGCCCTTAGGCAGAAACCTCCACCTACCCCCAAAAGCTTCAGTGATATTTGTGGTAAAATATGGGGCAGGAGACGGGGGAGGGCCAGTCCCCTCTGGCTGCTGGGTGGGACAGCCCCTCCCCCTCTCCTGCCCCATGGGTTGTGGGAGCTGCCATTGTATCTCTCCCTCTCCCCGACCCCCACCCTCTTTCCGTTCCTCCCCAGCCAGTCTGCTCTTGGTCTCACAGCCTCCCCTCAGCCTCCCCTCCCCACATCCCCTCTTTCCTTCGCAGGACCCCCGCCCACTCAGAGATTCCTTCTATTGCAACCCTGTTCCCAATTCCCATCCACCTCATAAGTCTTTCCTGATTCCCCTGCATTGCCCCATCCCCCCTTCAGCACCCGCTCTGCCCATTGCATCCTCCTCCTGCCCCTGACCCATCCCTCATTCCCCCTTATCTACACCCCCCTTCCCCACTTCAGCCCTCTTTCAGCTCCCCTCCTTTTCCTCGTCCCCCCAAATCTGGCTGTCCCAGCCTCCAGCGCAGCGTGGGTTGGCTTCCCCCCTGCTCTGCACACAGCGGGAACTGCCAGGTGTCGAATAGGAGACTTCCCTGTAGGAATGTGCTACCTGTACCCGCTGCTGATCTGTAACCGGTTTGTAAGAAACTGCTATTCTAAAAATCTGCTCCCTGATGTAGCTAATGACTACAGATAGCAGTTTGTCCCCTGCACGCTTTTCCTGTGCCTGTACTCATGACAGGACTAAGTATTATCTAGACCATTCCCGCCAGGTGTTTGTCAGGTGCATGACCCCCCAACTAGTCAATTTTTGCCCCTAGCTCAGATCCTGGCTGCCCCCCTCTTCTGATTTCCCCTCTTTGCCCCTTTTTAACCCCTGTGAAAAGCACTCAGCACAATCGCATACTTAGGGCAGGGTGAAGGACAGTGGCTTCAGCAGATGTTACTGAGCATGCTCAGTTCACTGTAAGTAGCCTGTTTCTACAGGGAGCAGTTTTCTGTATTGCACCTGCAGGAGAGTTAATTAATCCACCTCAATGGGTGATAGCAGCTATGTCTGTGGGAGAAGTTCAAAACAAAAACCAAACCAAAACAAAAAAGTCAATTGACTCTCCTTCGGCAGGTGGCAGGCAAATGGGAAATGCCAGCCACAGGGGATTTCCCTGGCAGATAGGATTTCCAACTCTCCTGGGCCAGGCACTATTGTGTCCGGTCCAGGAGAGTTGGGAACCCTACTGGCAGATGAAAAATTTCCCCCAAAGGCCCTGGAAGAGCCTGAAAAGCTGAAGAATGATCTGCTCTAGTCTGAGCATGGGCAGCAGGTAAAACAGGCCAGAGGAAGGGAGGTTAAGCAACGGTGGTTGAACCATGAAGGGACATAGGAATCTTTAGCGCATCTGGCATGGAAATATCTTGCAACTCTGGCTGCAACAGTGTCATAAGATTGCCTCTTCTCACTTGCAGCATTCCCTCCTGTAAATGGAAACAAACTTCTTTGTCTTAGCGATTGGCAGAAAAAGAAGTAGCACTAAGTGGACTTCTAGACTCTAAAGTTTTTAATTGCTTTATTTTTGAGTGCACTTATATACCAAAAATAATCTATGTTTCAAAGTTACACTTTCATGATAAAGAGATTGCACTACAGTACTTCTAGGGAGTGAATTGAAATAGACTATTTTTGCTTTTCATGGTTACAGGACAAATATTTGTGATTAAAAATAATATAAAGTGAGCACTGCACACTTTCTGTTCTTTGTTGTGATATAAATCAATAGATATGGAACGTAGAAAAACATCCAAAAACATTTAACACATTTCAAGTGGTATTCTATTATTTGACAATGTGATCCATCGAGATTAATTTTTCTACCCACAATTAATTTTTTGAGTTAATCTTGATTAATCAGCAGCACTATCTTCTTCCAAGTTTTTAACAATACAAGGTTACATTTCAAAGTTCTAGTCTCTATGACTTGGAATAGCACCAAATACCATTTAAACACTTTTCTAACATAGCTCTAAAGGCAGAATCTGGGTCAATTATTCTGCAAGTTTCTTAATTCTTTTGGGCAAGGTTGTAGGGCTGAAGAATAAAATCACCCTTTAAATAAATTATACCTATATAATACGGCTCTGTATACTTGCAATGAAATCTCTGTAATGAAACCACCTTTTATTACTAATGAAATTGTCTTTTTATAAATGAAAGCTGACTGCTGCAGAGGAGCATGTGGATCGGACAGAGACTTCTCTTAGAGGAGAGTCTATTGATAGAGATTCTCTAGGTTCTAGTCAGGAGCAGAGGATGGAAGAGGATAATGTAAGGGCCAGATCAGATGAGAAACATTCACATAAAAAGGAATCTGACACATCAGAAAAGAGCAAACAGCGACAAGTTTTTAAAGTGCTTGTACACAAATGCTAGAAGTCTAAATAAGATGGGCGAACTAGAGTGCCTCGTGATAAAGGAGGATATTGATATAATAGACATCACATAACCTGGTGGACTGAGGACAATCAATGTGACACAATCAATCCGGCGTACAGAATATATCGGAAGGACGGAACAGGTCATGCGGGGGCGGGGGGGGGGAGAGTGGCACTATATGTGGAAGAAAATGTAGAATCAAATGAAGTAAAAATCTTAAGTGAATCCACATGTTCCATAGAATCTCTATGGATAGTAATTTCATGCTCTAATAAGACTATAACATTAGGGTCTATTATTGACCACCTGACCAGGACAGTGATAGTGATGATGAAATGCTAAGGGAGATTAGAGAGGCTATCAAAATTAAGAACTCAATAATAGTGGGGGATTTCAATTATCCTCATATTGACTGGGAACATGTCACTTCAGGACAAAATGCACAGACAAAATGTCTTTATACTTTAAATGACTGCTTCTTGGAGAAGCTGGTACGGGAACCCACAAGGGGAGAGGCAACTCTAGATTTAGTCCTGAGTGGAGTGCAGGAGCTGGTCCAAGAGGTAACTATAACAGGACTGCTTGGAAATAGTGACCATAACATAACAACATTTAACATCCCTGTGGTAGGAAGAAAATCTCAACAGCCCAGCACTGTGGCATTTAATTTCAAAAAGGGGAACTATGCGAAAATGAGGAGGTTAGTTAAACAGAAATTAAAAGGTACCCCTTGATGATTGAGATACAAAAGGAGCGCTTAAAGATGATAAAGTCATTGTGGAGAAACTAAATGGATTCCTTGCTTCAGTCTTTACAGCTGAGGATGTTAGAGAGATTCCCAAACCTGAGCTGGGTTTTGTAGGTGACAAATCTGAGGAACTATCACAGATTGAAGTGTCACTAGAGGAGGTTTGGGATTTAATTGATAAACTCAACATTAACATGTCACCAGGACCAGATGGCATTCACCCAAGAGTTCTGAGAGAACTCAAATGTGAAATTGCAGAGCTATTAACTAAGGTTTGTAATCTGTCCTTTAAATCGGCTTTGGTACCCAATGACTGGAAATTAGCTGATATAACGCCAATATTTAAAAAGGGCTCTAGAGGTGATCCCGGCAATTACAGACCGGTAAGTCTAACGTTGGTATTGGGCAAATTAGTCGAAACAATAGTTAAGAATAAATTGTCAGACACATAGAAAAACATAAACTGTTGAGCAATAGTCAACATGGTTTCTATAAAGGGAAATCGTGTCTTACTAATCTATTAGAGATCTTTGAAGGGGTCAACAAACGTGGACAAAGGGGATCCAGTGGACATAGTGTACTTAGATTTCCAGAAAGCCTTTGACAAGGTCCCTCACCAAAGGCTCTTACATAAATTAAGCTGTCATGGGATAAAAGGGAAGGTCCTTTCATGGACTGAGAACTGGTTAAAAGACAGGGAACAAAGGATAGGAATTAATGGTAAATTCTCAGAATGGAGAGGGGTAACTAGTGATGTTCCCCAAGGGTCTGTCTTAGGACCAATCCTATTCAATTTATTCATAAATGATCTGGAGAAAGGGGTAAACAGTGAGGTGGCAAAGTTTGCAGATGATACTAACCTACTTAAACCACTGATACATTCTAACTAAAGCAATTCCATATTGTAACTGAAACTATGTAATATTAGGCGTGTGTGTTTCATTTCAAAGTGTGAATGTGGGTTTGTGATGGGATCGGTCCCTGATGCCCGCTCATCTCAAAGACCAGCAGCCAGCACCACCCTGATGGCTGAAGAACAAGATAGGTGAAACTGGCAAAAGAACCCACTCAAGAGAAAGAGAAACAAAAGCCCCATCAAGAAAAAGATCAAAGTCACATATGCCATTAACTGATGACTCATGGTCATACAGTGTCTAGCGGCCATGGGACAGGACAGGATCTATGGATAGAAACATATAAAAAGATGGGTACAAAACCATAGGGTTGAGTTCTTCTTCCAGTTCTATGATCATCCTCCAGGAGCATCGGTGCACACTGACGACCTGGCTCCCCTCCTCGTGACTGGATCACCTTGCCAGTGGACTAGGAGGAGCCACTGAGACTGGTAATTATATTCCATCTGTAGAACTCTGTGTGTGTGTGTGTGTGTGTGTGTATGTGTGTGTGGTGAACAATCTTAGCTAAGAATAGAAATTGAATTACTTATCTTTTACTCCTATTAAGAATTCTCTATGTTCACAGTAAACGTGGCATATTGTCTTCTCCCTCAAACAAGACTCTGCTAGTTCTATTTCTAGAGGTGCAACAAGGTGTCACAGAAGTTGAGATTGTGTGTGAATTCTCCAGTGTTTAATGAAGTGTGATCTCAGTGTGCAACTTTTGCCACAGTCCAAGTACTTATGGAGACTTGCACTTGTATGGATTTTCTCATTAAGGACTGATCAGTTTCTGAGCTGTTTCCCACAGTCTAAGCACTTATGGGGTCCCTCTCCTCTGTGGATTGCTGGATGTTTAACAATGTTTGACCTCTGTATAAAACTCTTTTCACAGGCTAAGCAGTTATGGGATCTCTCCTCTGAGTGTATTCTCTGATGTAAAACAAGGATGGACATCTATTTGAAATGTTTTTCCATAGTCTAAGCACTATGTATCTTTTGCCTGATGTTTAGAAGGGCTGATCTGTTTCCAAAAGCTTTCCCAGAGTCCAGGCACATATGGTCTCCCTCTTGTATGGATTGCCTGATGTTTAAGAAGGGTTGACCTCTGTATAAAACTTCTGCCACAGTTTGAGCACTGATGGGGTCTCTCTCCTGTATGGATCCTCTGATGTGTTATAAGATTTGATCTGTGTGTGAAACTTTTCTCACAGTCCAAACACTTATGCAGTCTCTCTCCAGTGTGGATTGCTTGATGTTCAACAAAATTTGACCTCTGTATGAAACTTATCCCACAGATGAAGCACTTATGGGGTCTCTTTCCAGTGTGGATTGCCTGATGAATAAGAAAAGTTGATCTCTGTATGGAACTTTTCTCACAGTCTAAGCACCTATGGGGTCTCTCTCCTGTGTGCATTACCTGATGTCTAACAAGGTCTGATCTCTGTATGAAATTTTTCCCACTGTCTGAGCAATAATGGGGTCTCTCTCCTTTATGGATCCTCTGATGCGCTATAAGATTTGATTTGTTTGTGACACTTTTCCCACAGTCCAAACACGAATGGGAACTCTCTCCTATGTGGAGTGCCTGATGTTTAGCGAGGCCTGACTTCCATATCAAACTTTTTCCACAATCTAAGCACTTGTGGGGTCTCTCTCCTATATGGATTGTCAGATGTGAAACAAGGGCTGGCCTTCATTTAAATCTTTTTCCACAGTCTAAGCATTTATGGGGTCCTTCTCCTATGTGGCTAATCAGTGCTAACTCCCCATTCAAGTAGTTCCTACCCTCAAGGCATCGATAGGGTTTCTTTCCTTTGTGGCTTCTCCCATGGTTATTAAGAGCTGAGCCGTTATTGAAGTTTTACCCATGGTCCAAGCACTGAAGTGATTTGTCTCCAGTATGAATTGTCAGTGGCGTAACAAGCTGTGGTCTCAGAACGAATCCTTTCTCATAACCAAGGCATTCATAGCATTTGTCTTCCTTGGAGGTTGCCTGCTGGGCTGTGGGATCCCTGCATCCTTCCCCACATATAATAGATTCATCCATTTGCTTCCTTGAGTGGTTTCCCAGCAGCATCTGTGACCTTTGCCAATTTCCCCACTCTTCTCTCTGTTCTCAGCACTGGGAAAAATTCCGTGCAGCTCTTTGCACAAAGGTCCCCTCTGTTTCCACTTCCCCTGCTGGGAGAGAGACAGTCCAGACAGGAGTCATTGTGCCTGGGAGAAAGAGGAATAGCACCTTGGGAAAACCCAACATACTAAAGCTGCACAGATAGAGCAATTAGATTCTGCCTCCACTTCCCACTCAAAAATTCACAGAGAAGAAACATTGGGAAGGAAACTCCTGCAGGTAACAGACACATGGAAAGCAATGTCAGTGATATCTGCTGACTACAGCCCTGCACTAGGTGAAATGAGGAAGAACCGAGGGCACTTACTGATACCACATTTTTGGAATTCTCCACTTCTCCTTCATTAACCAGATGGTTTCTGTGTCAGTCCTCACCTGTGCAGGTGCATCTCAGGATCTCTCTTTCCTCACAGGCCTGGAGCTCTGGGATCCACGGCTCTTCCCCTCGTTCCAGCCGGGTGATCAGGTCAGGTTTGGGAAGGGGGACTCCTGTGCAGGGAGTGAGATGAGACCAGATCAGGGTGTGTGGAGGATTGAGAAAGCGTCTGTCAGAAAGAACATTGCGTGAGCGGAACCTATCCCTGGTCTGTGCTGGGGGAACATGGAATTCAAGAGGACAAGAATATGGTTACTGAGCCCCTTTGGGGGAGGGAGATGTCTGAGGAGGTGAGGGAAATTCTGACATCCTCAATAGGAGTTCGTAGGATCTGTGCTCTCTGGGGGACTTGCTGATGCACCCCCAGCTCTGGAGTTAAACCCCTGCCTATTTCTAAACTGGCAGAGCCCAGAGCCCACTGCATGGCTGGAGCTGTTCCCAAGGAGGGAGGTGAACAGGGATTCTGGGTGTGAATGAGAAACAACACAGACAGGACAATGCATGGCTTCTCCACTGGAAAGCAAAGGGGGTCAGGTCAGGATGATTTAGTATATCCCATAGGTTTTGACACCCTGGTTTCACTGGAGAGTGTATGGAGATGCAAGTCTCTCACACGGCAGCTGTGCATTATGGAACCCACTCACCTCTGATTTAACTGACATGGGAAGAACATGACCAGATTCAGACATGCAGATCCCACAAAATCTAGTATCTGAGGGGACGGGAATCCCTTACCCAGCGAGGTCACTGTCTCAAAGTTCTCCCAAATGACGTCCCTGTAGAGGGCTCTCTGAGGCCCAGATTGATCATGTTCCAGCAGATTTATCACACCTGTTCCCTCCCTGCCTCACCCTGTGTGTTTCCTGCCCCCCCACCCCTGCAGCTCCCTGCAAATCCCCTACCTGAGCTGTCTCCATCACAGACTTTTCCCTTCCCCTGTCTCCTGGAAGACGGGATGAGCTGGAACAAAATGTTTTCATGATTCCTTAGCCTGTTGGGGTGAGAAGGGTGATGGGGGAGGTTACAGAAGGGGCTTGAGTCCATGTCACAATCCCTCTCCGTACAGACGGACGTTCTGGACTCTGACCCCTGACCCTGGTCTCTGCAAGGAACTAGTCGAAGGTGCTGGAGAACAGTGAGAGAGAGAGAGGCCAGGTGACCTGTTTTCCTGGGAGAGAGAGAAAGCATGGAGGAGGGGCAGCCAGATGTCACTGAGGATGGGGGGCTGGAAGTGGGTCAGTCACTTGGTTTGGGACTCAGCAGGGAGAGTCCAGGGCCAGATCTGGTCTCTCAATTCTCCCCAAGATGGACTTTGCCAAATGTTCCTGATTGCCATGCTAACAAGATCTGTTCTATGCGGTGTTCGCTCCTTGCCTCCCCCAGCCCTAAGTTCAACCCTCGCCGGCTGTCCCCGGCTCTTATCTCCGGCTCCTAGTCCCAGACGGTGTGTGTGTGAAACAATCTGTACTATGGGGGGGGGGGGGGGGGAGAGGGGCACTGACAGCCATTAAGGTGTTGTGATGATGCCCTCAAGTTTAAAAAAAAATAGAGAGAAAAAAATCTGTTGCATCAGGCTATGGAGGAATAGAGGCCTTGGTGTGTGTGTTCCAACCAGTGTGAATGAGGGTCATCAAAAGACGCACAGAGCTCCCTGCAAAGTCAAAAGCTCGTGACCGGGGATCTCTAACGCAAGCTCAGTGGCTGCATCTTAGTGGATCGTTAAAAGATCCTAAGGTGGCTCCCTCTGCTTGGCATCTTCCGGTGAGGGGTCTGCCTGGGTCTAGGATTGTGTGACCCCATCTTCCCTCCTCCTCTCCTTCCTGCATGAGTCACTGACTGATTTGATCACCTCACCGAAGGCAGAGTACGCAGCATCGTCTCTCTGAGACTAGCTGACACTCTTCGCTGAAGGGAGGTGTAGGAGGGTCGTGGACATTCTCAATAATCTTTCCTGTGTGAGTGCCCGAGGAGTGGTGTGGTGATTTTAGCTTTATGAGCCACTGCACTCAGTGGGCACGATAGAGACGTGTTTTAGTTTATGAGCCGCTGCAGCGGACAGGGCACCCCCACATGCTTAGAGAATGGGTGGAAATCAGTCCAAGGACTTGTAAGTACTTAGAGAATTGGAATTTTTACATGTGTGATGATCCATCTAAACACTTCCCATTAGAAGGTACCTTCGATTCAAATGGGATCATACGTCTTAGAGGTGCTCTCTAAGACACAAAGTGTAAGATTTAAAAAGCATCCAGATGCCTCCCTACCCAAATTATTTTTTGTTAACCCCTTGGCTTCTTTATATCCCCAATTAGTTAAGGCTGAAAGCAAGGAGAGATAGGAACAGGTTAATTTGAAAAGGCAGCTTGGTCTAGAGATAAGGAGAAAAGCTACTTTGCGTTCAAGGGCATGAATCGATACAGACCACGCCAAACATTGAAAACAACAAAGTTTAGAGGCTGCAGAAATGGAAAACACAGACAAAACAGCGAAAGGAGCTTCGTGTCCCTGGAGCCGATGTGGTTTGGGGACACCGAAGAAGCCACAGTCAGCTGGCCTGGCCTGGAATGCTGAGCAAAGGATCTCTGATAGAGATGCCCCAGGAGGCCCCAGGACATATAAGAACAGCCCTCCCAATAGGAAAAGCAAGTTGGAGATTTTTGCAGCGTACCTCTAGACAACCTGTGCACAGGATAACCTCCCGCCCATCTCTCCCTCTCCTACCCCCAGGCCCGGGCAGCCCAGGCAGCATGTTTGTGAATATAAAAAGGGGAAAAAAATAAGGGTTGCAGGTGGATCTACCCCCAGTCCTAGCAGGACTTGGCAATAGAGGAGTTGGGGAAAAAGGGAAGAGACACGTACTCGACACCTAGGAAAAATTAAGCAACTGAAAGCATAGATAATAGAATAATTAAGACGCCAATTGGCCATGCACCTTGCCAGGCAGCAAACCTCACGAGGGAAGACTCAGGTAGCCTTGTGAGTAAGAATGTTTAAGGGAAGAGACCAGAAAGGGTGGGGGCTAGTTGAGAAGCCCACCCTCCTAGCTAAACTGGTAGTGGAACAAAGCCTGTGCCCATGGAAAAGAATGATGCAGCGAGGAAAAAAGGATCAGGCCCAGACAAGCAGGCAAGCAACAGCTAGAGAGATTGGAAAACAGGTTGGACACTTTGAGGGCACAGCGGAAGGAACAGAGTCAGTAAGTATAAGCATGGGGATTTCAGATCCCCAGGGCAATACTTGAAATGGTGATTTGAGCTGATAAGTGTCCTTTGGGAGACAAGCAAGTGATATAAGGAAAGAAAGTTGAGAAGTTAACTCTATAGTTGCTAGAAGGAATCAAGCAGTTGAACTTTGTAAAATGCTAAAAAGGAAAATTCTTGGTGTCTTTTGCTTTTGTAAATAAATCCAGGCAAAGAGATTATTTGATTGCAATCATTTGGCTATGAACAATTTAGTCGAATTAGCTAAAGAAATGTAAATATACAGTGCTACTTAATTAAAATCCTATTAGGCTTTAAGGGGCTACAATACATGGTGTTTTCTTTCAGATCGCTGTGTGTTTTGAAAGCAGGAGTTAAAAGTAAAAGGCAATCAAAATATTGGTAAAAACAATTGTGTCCCTTTTAAGTAAGAGTCTTTAAGCTGTGGATAGCTTTGGATCCAGAAGCAAGCCAATAAGCATCTGTGCTAATGCAAATTATCTAACTGATAAGGTAGAAGCCACTGAAACCTGGGCTGCCTATGAAAGAAAATACAAGAAAATATGGGTAATTCCTTTGTTTTGCCTGAAATTAACAAGAGTATTTGTATAAAAAGGAAATATTTGAAGCAATGACTGGGTGCCCAGAAGGGGTAGACCTATGTTCTTTTTGTCTTTCAGAAAATCAGAGGAAACTGATGCCAGCTGAAAAGCAATCAACATACCACGCATTTACTGGCACAATAGGAATTATGTTCTATGTTTTATGTCCTGTCTTGTGTTGTTTGTCTTGTGGCCAGAATTATTGTGTTGAATAGTTTCATAGGACAGTCTAGTTCAAAATCAAATAGAAGGGTTAAATCAAAACGCAGATTCTTGTTTTATTCAGCTTGGAATACAAAGTGTTTGGATAATATCAGGAAAATGTGATATACTAAAGTCTAACAGATTTGCTTAAGTAAGAAAAAGAAACTTCATTGGCCAGATCTTTTAATTGAAAAATTGTTAAAGTTTGCACACCAACAGTCTTTGGAACAAGGACATGAAAGGTTAACCCACTCCCCATATTGCACATGGGATCCTTCTGACTACCTGAGATTTCTAGCCAGAGGGCTGGAGAGGGAGGAAAGCTATTGGACTCCAGAGGTTGAACGGAGTGGTCTCCTCAAAAGTGGGTGTGCTTGTCCTGGCTTGTTGCTCCAAAGCTCTGTAATAAAGTTATTTTACTGGAAGGGTGTATGTGGCATACATTGAATATTAAGACTAATATACTGTATAATTGCCATGTGTACATGTTCACTGTTGGGAAAAGGTGTATGAGTGAAGAGTGGAAGTTTCCTTTGTAGGTTAAAAGAATCCAAGAAGAGGAGAAGGAAAAAGAACGCGTTAACTGAAAAAATTATAGCTGGCAAGCGCATTCCAAAGATAAGACACTGGCTCCGTTCAAGGACACTGCTCACAGCTAAGACTTGCCTGACAATCGAGAAAGGGGGGGTAGAGGGGAGGCTTGAATGTGCCCAAGCAGCTGTAAAATCTGCAAAACACTGCCAGGCATTAATGAAATGTGTCAGTTTCTTTTCTCGCAGATAAAAGAAGCGCTACCCAAAGACCCTAGCAGCCCTGCCACTCCTTGGAACCAGGAGATTGGATCTATGTAAAGGTCCATCAGAGAAAGACTGCTTTGGCTCCATGCTGGAAAGGCCCTTACCAAGTTCTGCTGACTACCAACACCACTGTGAAGTGCCAGGGACTGACTGCCTGGACCCATGCTTCTCACTGCAAAAAGACCCCTCTACCTCAAGATAATCCCACTCCTACTATTGATCAGCCTTTCTCTCCTTCTGGTATATCTTTTCCTCCTTCTGAACAGCAGCAGAAAAGGACAAGGTGATGGGCTGTTAACCTCTCCCTTATCCTCTGACAGAGCTAACCTGCATTCCTTATTTGCTACAGAAACCAAAGCACTACAAGGTGATGTGCTGGTAACCTCTCCCTGTATGATGCTGAGCCATGACTGCTTCAGGAAAGAAGGAGGGACACTCGCTCCGCTGAAATTGCCAAAGTCCAGGAATTCCTGACTACAAAAGACGTTAAGAACTGACCCTGGTGAAGAGACAAAGAATTATACACTGGCAGGAAGAAACTTGTGGGACCCGTGCTTGGGAATGTGGCACTGATTGGATTTTGGGGTTTATTCTACAGGCTGCGCCCTGTGTTTTTGGATAAGTCCTTCAGCATGTATTGCCCTCCCTAACTGGATTTTAGATGAAATACCAAAGGCACCTTGTTGCCACTGCCCCTGCCATCTCCTCCATTACACTATTACCCTGTAATACATCCAAATACGGACAATGCCATACATCTGGTACAACCCAATGGCCAAGACCGTCACACTTTAGTGATTTATTTAAATATTGTTTGAAAAAGTTTATTTTAAAGGTTCAGGATATCCCATATAAGCAAACAATTGAGTGGAAAAAGACTGCTCAGAGATAAAAGTATATAACATCACTCCAAATGAGCTTCAAGAATTTGAAATTAAGGTTTTATAATGGGGTTGATATAATGGCCATTCCAGGAGTCTGTAGTGTATCACAGGGAAGGGGTCCCTATTGTTGCCAATTAGTAAATAATCAGACTCATACTCAGAAATTTTACCTGTACTGGAAATTTTACCTGTACTGAAATGATCTCAGTAACTAAGAATTTAACCTGTGCCATATTACAATATACCCTTTCCTATGCTATTAATGTTAATGCCTCTCGAAAGTACCTGAGAATATTTAAACAATAGAGGCGGTATAATGCTATCCCCGAGAGAGATGGACTATGATATGGAATAACAATAATTAATGCCACATTAGGGATTGTGAGGTTCCCCCTGCCCTATCCAGTTCTCAGATCTCTTGCATGTACCCAAATTGCTCCATGGGGGCTGCTATTTGGCTAGCACAGCAAAGGGCACAGGTCTCCTCCAGGAAGAAAAGAGGCTTAGCTGGACACTTATGGGATGGTACCAAATAGTGCAGCAGCAATTTGGAATATTCTTAAGGGCCAACAACATGATGAGAAATTAGGGCAACTAGGAAAGGCCACTGGTCTTATTACTGGAGCACAGCTGACTCAGTTGCAAACTGGAGTTGGTGAATTACATGTTATTTCTGCCCTTAGTTCAATGACCTAGGAGCTGTTGACAGAGATGGTATTAAAAATCACTGAGGCAGAAAAGGACTTGCAGTGGGATCTAGCATGTTCAGAGATTCAGGATTTCCTGAATGACCAGCTCATGGCCATTTAGAGTGATCTCGAGCACCAAGCATGGCCCACTGCTCTTATCAGTGCTTCAGGAGTGCCATCTGACTTGTGGCCATGGAGACATACTTGGAGATTTTCAGGATGGATGTGCAAGTACTCGCAGTGCTCCTTCCAAGCATATGGGCCGGTTGGTATGGGCTTCCACATACCGAATCCTGCCAGGTCCATGAGGAGGATGCATGTGGGACTGGATTATTCATCATGACATCTGGGAGATTAGACCACCTGGTAATGCCTAGCCAATTTGCTGTTAGTGCTCCTGGAATAACATCTGATATTTGGATTGGAATAGGGAATCAGTGGACATTTTGGCCCTGGGAACCCCTGCAGTTTCAGTACGTAAGGAAATTGAAGCCAGGGGAAGCTGTCACAATGTTTAACAAAGTTTGTTGGGAAGGTATGGGACAAGGAACTACCCTGACAGGACAGTTCCTATTTCAAGCTAATGATAGCTGCATATACATTAAAGCCACCTCTTTGCTCGACTTACATTTTAATCTCACCACGGCCACAGAAAATCACATTATTTATTGGCCAGCAGACAAAGCCCTACAATTAGACCTTAGGTATCAGATTTTTTTCAATTGGACCACTTTGATACCTGACCGGTTTCAAATTTACGCTTACTCAGAGCTTCAGAAAATTTCTTACTTATAGAGTGAAATCCATGTGCTTCAGAATATATATCAAATTGAAAAAACATGCTTTCATACAGCCTATGAAGTGTCTCTTTTGTGTACTAATTACGATGTGATGTGCTATGTAACTAAGGCAGTGAAACAACCCCATCATATTATTACAATGGGGATGTTAATGCTAGCATTGCTTTTGTTTAGTGTAGGAATATGTTGTTGTAAGGGATGTACTAACAAAAATGCCTTTTGTGTTCATATTAATTATGCATTATCGTTATATCCAGCTAAGCTGTATAGGGCTAGTCCTGATCCTTTTGAGCTAGAAACAGAAATACAAGGCATGATGCAATTGGAGGCTTAAGGATGTTGGTTGTGCTAAAGACAAGCACAAAAGGGGGGGGGGCGGAACGTGGAAACAGGGATAAAGGATTTAAATACAGGCCTTTCAGTTGTAAGAAATAGAGCAACTGTCATGCTAAGTCTACTCTTAGCCTAATATAGCAAGACCTGTAGCAGCAGGGCTCACCTCAGAAGAGAGTAAGAAACAGTAGAGTCAGCATGACCCAGCCTTGAGATAACGATGTTTTGAGAACAGAAGTGAGAAAATACAGGAATGGGTAGGACATAACATAAACAAACTGCAGATGTTTTTAATTAATGCAGGCCATTAAAATTATAAATGCCTGTGTGATATTGCTTATACTTTGAAGAAACAGAGGCAGAGATGCTCTCTGTCAGCTGGGCTCTTCCCTTGCAATCGCATGTCCTGAATAAAGCTCTCTCTGATTTTGTTGCATCCAACCTGAGTGGTGTTCGTTTCTTTCACACCACTCTGACACTTTTTCCCAAAATACTTAATGAACTTTAGGGGAAACCACTAAACATGTGCAGAGATAAGCAGGGAAATGGTCCCGCTGCCTACTGGGGGGAACTTTCTTGACTTAAACCCCCCCGGGGTGGAATCGAATAGCAGAAGGATCTGAGTCTTCGCTCCCTCTTCCTTCACCCAAAGCCTGCCTCACCTTCAGGGCTCCCCTTCCACTCTCCTGTGTGGCATAGTCCTTATAACACTGACAAGGCTGGGCCCAGGCTTCCTGAGGAGCTCGCCCTCCAACCTGGTTGTGACCACTGAGGACACGGGCTAGAGCGTCCCCACTCCAGGGCACTTCCCCCACTCTGGACACTTCCCTGACCATGGTCTATAGTTCAGAACAAATGCAATTTATTAAACAGCAGCTAATAAAAGAAATCAGGAAACAATGGGAAAGGTGAAAGGAAAACACTTCGCCCCACTCTGCCAGCACGGGGGAAGCACAAACAGCATCTGTGGAATGCCAGGGCAGTTCATAGTCTGTTCCTCCCATGTCCCAGGCCCTGGCTGTGCTGCAGGGATTCCGTGGGTCAGACGTGCTCTGGCGGTGGCCAGACGCCCTCAGGCTCTAGGGAACAGGACCTTTCTTCCCAGTGTCCCCAAAAAGATGCAAATCCAGAGGACAAATAAAAAGACTCCAAACTTGGTAATCTCTGTAAGGGGGAGGGCAGGGAGTGGCAGACTCATGATCTTTGAGCACTTCTGGCTGCTGACCTAGTTCTGTCCCTGCCCCCACCCCCCCAGGGTTCCACAGAGTGCAGGCCATGGACTGGGACACCCCCATGTGGGGGTTCAGGAGAAATGCCAGTACAACAGGGATGACTTCATCAGCTTCTATGCCCAGCCTCAGGCCCCTTACCTGTCTGCATCCCGACTCGCAGCCTACCACAGCCATGGCCCTACTTCTGACCCCACCTCAAGGGGGTACAGGGGGCACAGACAGGGATAAGAGGGGAGCACCATGCCCCTACTCTAAAAGCATTCCAGTGGGCCCAGAGCAATTCCAGCCTCTCCCCCTGTGCTTTGCTGGGCTAAACCAGTCAGGGCTGAGGTGTTTCTGAAACCTTGATTACGGTCCAAGCACTTACGGAGTCTCCTTCTTTTGTGGATTGCCTGATAATTAAGAAGCCTTGACCACGGTATCAAACATTCTCCATAGTCTAAGCACCTATGGAGGTCTCCTGTGCGGATTCTCTGATGTAAAACATGGGATGAGCTCCATATAACTTTCCCCAAAGCCTAAGCACTTATGAGATCTCTTCTTTGTGCATTAGCTGATGTTTAACAAGGTCTGACCTATGTAGGAAGCTTCTCCTAGTCTGAGCACTGATGGGGTCTCTCTCCTGTGCGGATCCTCTGAGTGTTAGATGATTTGATCTTTGTGTGAAACTTTTCACATGGTCCAAACATTTATGGGGTCTCTCTCCTGCGTGGATTGCCTGATGTTTAAGAAGGGTTGGCCTCTCTATGAAACTTTTCCCACAGTCTAAGCCAGGGATGGGCAAACTTTTTGGCCTGAGGGCCACATCAGAGTTGCAAAACTGCATGGAGGGCAGGGTAGAGAAGTCTGTGACTCCTCAGTGTGGACCCCGCCCCCTATTCTGCCCCCTCCCACGTCCCGCCCCTGACTACCCTCTCAGAATCCCTGACCCATCCAACCCCCCATGCTCCTTGTCCCCTGACCACCCCTCCCGGAACCCCTCAGACCCCACCCGCTAGCTAACCCCTCCTACTCCCTGACTGCCCCATCCCTATCCACACCTGCACCTCAACAGGCCCCTTGGGACTCCCTTGCCTATCCACTCACCGCCTCTGTTCCCCATCCCGAGCGACCCCCGAACGTCCACCCCATCCAACCTCTCCCTGCTCCCTGACTGCCCCCTGGGACCCTGCGCTCCCCACCCCCTTACCATGCCGTAGCCATTCACGCTGCTGTACTGCCCCACAGGAGCAGCAGGCCGGAGCGCTGGCAGCATGGCATGCTGGCACTGCGGGGGTGGGGGAAAAGCATAAGAATGGCCATACTGGGTCAGACCAAAGGTCCATCTCGCCCAGTATTCTGTCTACCAACAGTGGCCAATGCCAGGTACCCCAGAAGGAGTGAACCTAACAGGTAATGATCAAGTGATCTCTCTCCTGCCATCCATCTCCACCCTCTGACAAACAGAGGCTAGGGTAGGGTGACCAGAGAGCAAGTGTGAAAAATTGGGACGGGGTGGGGGGTAATATATAGGAGGCTATATAGGAAAAAGACAAAAAAATCAGGACTGTCCCTATAAAATCAGGACATCTGATCACCCTAGGCTAGGGACACCATTCCTTACACATCCTGGCTAATAGCCATTAATGGACTTAACCTCCATGTATTTATCCAATTCTCTTTTAAATGCTGTTATAGTCCCAGCCTTCACAACCTCCTCAGGTAAGGAGTTCCACACGTTGACCGTGTGCTATGTGAAGAAGAACTTCCTTTTATTTGTTTTAAAACTGCTACCTATTAATTTCATTTGGTGACCCCTAATTCTTGTATTATGGGAATAAGTAAATAACTTTTCCTTACCTACTTTTTCCACATTGCTAAAGATTTTATATAGGGGCGGGGGAGGGCCCGGGTGCTAGCCTCCTCAGCTGGGAGATCAGGGGCTGGGCAGGACTGTCCTGGGGGCTGGATGTGGCCTGCAGGCCATAGTTTGCCCACCTCTGGTCTAAGCACTTATGGGGTCTCTCTTCTGTGTGGACTGCCTGATGTCTGACAAGGGCTGACCTCTGTTTGAAACTTTTTCCACAGTCTAGGCACTCATAGGGTCTCTCTTCAGTGTGGACTGCCTGATGTTTAACAAGGTCTGACCTCTGTATGAAACTATTCCCACAGTTTAAGCACTTGTAGGGTCTCTCTCCAGTGTGGATTGCCTGATGTCTGACAAGGACTGACCTCTGTATAAAACTTTTTCCACAGCCTAAGAACTTGTGGAGTCTCTCACCTGTGTGGACTGCCTGATGTGCCATAAGATATGATCTATGTGTGAAACTTTTCCCACAGTCCAAACATTTATGGGATTTCTCTCCTGTGTGGATGAGCTGATGTTTAGCAAGGCCTGACCTCCGTATGAAACTTTTTTCACAGTCTAAGCACTTATGGGGTCTCTCTCCAATGTGGATTGCCTGATGATCAAGTAGGGTTGACCTCCGTATGAAACTTTTCCCACAGTCTAAGCATTTGTGGGGTCTCTCTCCAGTGTGGATTGCCTGATGTCTGACAAGGACTGACCTCTGTATAAAACTTTTTCCACAGCCTAAGCACTTGTGGAGTCTCTCACCTGTGTGGACTGCCTGATGTGCCATAAGATATGATCTATGTGTGAAACTTTTCCCACAGTCCAAACATTTATGGGATTTCTCTCCTGTGTGGATTATCTGATGTTTAGCAAGGCCTGACCTCCGTATGAAACTTTTTTCACAGTCTAAGCACTTATGAGGTCTCTCTCCAGTGTGGATTGCCTGATGTATAAGAAGGCTTGACCTCCGTATGAAACTTTTCCCACAGTCTAAGCACTTGTGGGGTCTCTCTCCAGTGTGGATTCCCTGATGAATGACAAGGCCAGACCTCCGTATGAAACTTTTTCCACAGTCTAAGCACTTATGAGGTCTCTCTCTGGTGTGGATTGTCTGATGTATAAGAAGACCTGACCTCTGTATGAAACTTTTCCCACAGTATAAGCACTTGTAGGGTCTCTCTCCAGTGTGGATTGCCTGATGTCTGACAAGGCCTGACCTCCATATGAAACTTTTTCCACAGTCTAGGCACTTATGAGGTCTCTCTCCGGTGTGAATTGCCTGATGTTTTACAAGGTCTGACCTCCGCATGAAACTTTTCCCACAGTCTAAGCACTTGTGGGGTCTCTCTCCAGTGTGGATTGCCTGATGAATGACAAGGCCTGACTTCCGTATGAAACTTTTTCCACAGTCTAGGCACTTATGAGGTCTCTCTCTGGTGTGGATTGTCTCATGTATAAGAAGGCCTGACCTCTCTATGAAACTTTTCCCACAGTATAAGCACTTGTAGGGTCTCTCTCCAGTGTGGATTGCCTGATGTCTGACAAGGCCTGACCTCCATCTGAAACTTTTTCCACAGTTTAAGCACTTATGAGGTCTCTCTCCGGTGTGGACTGCTTGATGTTTAACAAGGTCTGACCTCCGCATGAAACTTTTTCCACAGTCTAAGCACTTATGGGGTCTCTCTCCAGTGTGGACTGCCTGATGTTTAACAAGTACTGACCTCCGTATGAAACTTTTTCCACAGTCTAAGCACTTATAGGGTCTCTTTCCAATGTGGACTGCCTGATGATCAAGTAGGGTTGACCTCCGTATGAAACTTTTTCCACAGTCTAAGCACTTATGGGGTCTCTCTCCAGTGTGGATTGCCTGATGTTTAACAAGGTCTGACCTCCGTATGAAACTTTTTCCACAGTCTAAGCACTTATGGGGTCTCTCTCCAATGTGGATTGCCTGATGATCAAGCAGGGAAGACCTCTGCATGTAACTTTTTCCACAGTCTAAGCACATATGGGGTCTTCCCATAAAGGTCCCCTGAGATTCCCTGTGCCCAGGAACTTTCTGCTGTTGATTCCCCTCCTCGGTCTCATTCACTCTTTCATTACCTGCTGGGACAGAGAGACAATCCAGACAGAAGTCACTGTGCTGGGGAGAAATTAAGAGGAATAACACCGAGGGGAAACCCACCATAATGAAGCTGCACAGACAGAGCAATTGGATTCTGTCTCCACTTATCACCCAAAGTTTCACAGAGAAGGAAAGTTGGGAAGGAAATTCCTGCAGGTAACAGGACACATGGAAAGCGATGTCAGTGGTACCTGCTGACTGCAGCCCTGCCCTGGGTGAGGTGAGGTAGAACTGAGGGCACTTATTGATACTACATTTTTGGGATTCTCAACTTTTTCCTTCATTCACCAGATGGTTTGAGTGTCAGTCCTCACCTGTGTGGGTGCCTCTCGGGACCTCTCTTTCCTCATAGGCCTGGAGATCGGGCACCCACGGCTCTTCCCCTCGTTCCAGCCGGGTGATCAGGTCAGGTTTGGGATGGGGAAATCCTGTGCAGGTGGTGAAATCAGACCAGATCAAGATGTGTGGAGAATTGAGAAAGCATCTGTCAGAAAGGACATTCCATGAGCGGAACCTGTCCTTGTGCTGTGCTGGGGAATGTGGAATCTAATAGGATGGGAATGTGGTCACTGAGGGGGAGGCAGACATCTGGCGAGGTGAGGGGGATTGTGACACACACCCAGCTCCAGTGTTAAACCCCTGCCTATTTCTAAATCTGTGGAACTCAGGGCCCTCCACATGGCTGGAGCTGTTCCCGAGGAGGAGGGAGAAGAGGGATTCTGTGAGCGACCAAGAAACAGCACAGATAGGATAATACATGGCTTCTCCACCTTGCACACTAGTGGGGTTGGGTGGGGATGATTTTGTATGGGCCTTAGGTTTTGACACCCTGGTCTCACTGGAGAGTGATGAGGGAAGAACCTGACCAGTGTCAGACATGCAGACTCCCCCCTCCCCCACCCCCCCGCTTCCAATAAGCAAGGGGCCAGGAATCCCTTACCCAGCGAGGTCACCGTCTCATAGTTCTCCTGCATGACGTCCCTGTAGAGGGCTCTCTGAGCGGGGTCCAGCAGAGCCCCCTGCCCCTGGGTGAAATACACAGCCACCTCCTCGAAGGTCATCGGCATCTGAAACAACAAGAGTCCCCAGCTCAGCACCTGCCGCCCTAGCCACAATCCCACTATCATCAGGGAGGAGGGACAGAGCAGCAGAATCCTCCCCACACCCTGCTCAGAGCAGCCAGGAGGCTTCAGGGGGTGGGAGAAGGTGAGAGCTCCGTGTCCCCCGCAGCACACGGAGCAGGGCAGGGTCTTCTCATTTCCCACACACTTGCCAGCCACAGGCTGATGTGGGAAGCAGAGCTCTGAGCCAGGGACGGGGACAGGAATCCCAACAGCTTCCCTGCGTATTTCACAGCAGCCTCTGGCCAGTGGGTTCAGGCTCCAGCACTGGGAGTCTGGTCAGTTTTCCCAGCCCTGCTCAGGGGGGTGTTTCCTGGTTTAGAAATGGGGGAATGTTTCCCCACCCCCACACCCGCCAATGGGCCTGTTAAGAAAATTGATCATGACCAGGTTGATCATGTTCCAGCAGGTTTATCAGACCCCGTCCCACCCCGGGTGATTAACCCCTCTACAATACCCCTCCCCCATCACCAAAAGCTCCCTGAAAATCCCCTACCTGAGCTGGCTCCATCATGGCCATTTCCCTGCCCTGTCTCCGGGAAGACAGGATGTTCTGGAGCGAATGTGGACGCGATTCCTCAGCCTGTCAGAGGAGCAGGGAGATTGGGCAGGTTTCATAAGGGGCTGGAGACCATGTCAGCCCCCAATTTCCCCCAGGCTCTCTCCCTGCAGACAGACATGCTGATTCTAGGACTCTGCCATACTGGGAAGAAACCCAGTTACTTCTTTACCCTGCCCCCGCCTGGCCCCCTCCCCCATTAGAACTAACCCCACCAAGTTCCTTCTAAACCTCCCCAGAACAGCATCTCTGAGCCAAACGCCAGAAAAAGAGTCACTTTAGGGCACTGCCCCACCGTGTATTGTAACCCCTCTAGCTCTCCCCCATTTCCTTCAGTCGGGTGGTGCTCAGCAGAGTCAGCAACTGGCTTTTCCTCCCTCAGTTCCTCCCCTTCTTCCCAGGAGAGCTGACTGCCCCGGGGATGCAGGGAATGGGGCTGGGAGCTGGGAACCTCCCTCCCCACTTCTTGCTCCTGCTGCCCTTCCAGTCTCTCCGCTCTCCCTTTTGTCTTCTTCCCTCACCCTGGGAGAACGGGCGACTGCCCCATTGCCCTGGGCCTTTGCTCTCATCAGGCAGCTCAGTCACTGACACTGGTAACGGGGGTTGAACCCGGCTGTGTCACTGACGGCAGCAGCTCTGGGACTCACCGACACAGGGAGCCCCTCCCCTTGTAGGCCAAACTCCCCAGCCGGTCCCTGAAATGGGCCCTTTGTGCAGAGTCATTTCCCTGCCCAGCTCCAGCCCTTTCCCCAGGTCTCTCCATCGCCTGCAGGCTCAGGGGCTGGTATGGTTAGAGGGGTTCCAGCCACTGGAGAAAGTGGCCCTGGGCCTGGTCTCACAGGGGTGTGATGAAGCGGGAATGTTCTGAATTTTTTCTCTGAATACCGTGTGTGCGCCTCAGTTTCCCCATGTGTTACTCAAGTATCAAGCTGGTGGGATACAGGTGTGTGATCACTGCAGAGACCTGTAGAGGGCACGTGTGACTGCAGAGTGGCTCTCTGGGCATAGAGAATGGCCAGAATTCTGTATCCTGGCAAGCAGTGGCTGAAAATAGTCCTCTGCAAGGAGCCATCCGAAGGTGCTGGAGAACAAAGAGAGAGGGGGAGGCCAGCTGGGAGGAGGGGCTGCTGGGCGTCAATGAGGATGGGGGGCTGGAAGCGGGTCAGTCTCCTGGTTTGAGACTCAGCGGGGAGAGTCCAGGGCTCAGGACTCTGGATTCCCCCAAGATGGACTCTGCTGAATGCTCCTGATTTCTGTGCTAACAAGCTCTGTTCTATGCTGTGTTCCCAGCGACCAATCAACCTGTTTTCCAAGCCGACTGAGAGTCACAGCTGACAGTGGAGGTGCGGTGCAGGGACCCTGGGGGGAGCGTGTCAGGCTTCTCCTTAGGTTGCCCCCATGGATGAGGCTGGGGCCGTGTGCCCTCCCTGGGCCACAGGGAAGCTGGGGTCACACGCTCAGTGGGTGTGGGGGGGACGTTGGGGTCCTCAGGGGCTGGGGTCCTGCCCTTACAGACAGGGGGGGCCTGCCATCCCCAGCCCTAGATTCACCCCCCACCAGCTGTACCCTGTTCTTATCCCTGACTCTTAGTCCCAGGCAAAGGGGCTGAAAGAATCTGTACAGAGGGGGAGGGAGAGGGGCCCAAGAGCCATTGAACCAAACTGTGAACCCTGGATAGGACTGTCACGGGGACACTGGGCGATACTCTGGAACTGCTCCCCACAAAGCCAGTCAGGACTTTAGGGAGCCTCGTCTTCCTTGGAGCAGACTTGTTCAGGGCAAGAAGCTCACGTCTTCATCTTCTGGGTCTCTCCTTGGAGCATTTAGCATCCTCTGTCCCTCCGTGCGCTTTCCACAGCGAGCCCCCCCCAGTGGGGTCCTGGGGAAGCCAGAGGGTCCTGCACCCCGACTTCGCAGTCAGACGTGACTCTTAGCCAGCCAGTAAAACAGATTTATTCGATGACAGGAACAGGGTCTAAAGCAGAGATTGTAGGTACCGCGAGTTGGACCCCTCAGCCGGGTCCATTCTGGGGGACAGTGAGCCAGACCCCCATGTCTGCACTTCACTCCTCGTCCCCAGCCAGCTTTAGACTCCAAAACCCCCTCCAGCCCCTCCTCTCTGCTCAGCCCCTTTTCCGGGCCAGGAGGTCACCTGATCTCTTTGTCTCCAACACCTTCAGCTGGCATCTTTGCAGGGGAGGGGCCCAGGCCATCAGTTGCTAGGAGACAGAGTGCCAGGCATTTAGGTGCACTGGCCCTTTGCTCTTCAGCAATCACACACCCTCATTCCACCACCTAGATACTTAAGAACTGCACAGGGGACACTGAGGCACCAACACCATATTCAGAGAAAACATTAAAAACATTCCAAGTTCGCCACAAGGACGAAAACCCCTTCAAACCGGTGGGGGAGGGGGGTGGCAGAGCCCCACCAGCCTAGAGCCAGCGCCTGTGCTGCCCCCCCCCACCCTGATTGTGCCCCTGGGCCCCTCTGCTTCCCCGGCCCCCAGCTGCCCCCCCCCGCATTCAGTTTGGCTCCCGACTCCGGTGTGCCACCCTCAGATCCCCCTGAGCTGCAGCCTCCGTCCGCACCAGCGCGGCCAGGGGCAGCGAAACAAAGCAGCAGATGAGGGAGGGGTGGCGGTGGGTCTCTCTCACCTTCCCTCCGAGCGGGGCCCCCCGGGGCAGGGGCCGGGCCGGGCCGGGGGCTCTGCCCTGGGAGAGGCTCCTGGGGAGCAGCGGGAAGGGCCCTGCTGGAGATTCCCCTCTCCCGGCTGCAGCCAGGGCTCCGGGCTCCCAGCACCAGCCGCCGGGGCTCCGGGATCTCGCCAGGAGCCTGGGAGCCAGAGTCACCGCAGCGGCTGCGAGTCACTTCCTGCTGCCGGGCCGGAGCCCAGCGCTCGCTGCCCCACAGCCGCCTCCCGGCTGCTCCTGGGTCCTAGCGCTGCAGGGGTCGCGCTGCAGCATCTCCGGGTCCGGCTCCTGTTCCACTCCCAGGCTCTAAGGTGAAAAGGGCCCATCAAGAGCATCTAGCCCAGGGGTTGTTAGGACCAAATTTTTTGGAACCTGAGAGTGCGGCCAGCAACTCTCTCTGGTGGCTGCTCTGACACGTTTTCCTAAAATACTTAATGAACTTTAGACCAGTAAACATGCGCAGAGGTAAGTGGGGAAATGGTCCCACTGTGGCGGGAATTTTCCTGACTTAAACACCCCCCGGGTGGAATCGAATAGCAGAAGGATCTGAGTCCTCGCTCCCTCTTCCTTCACCCAGAGCCTGCATCACCTTGAGGGCTCCCCTTCCACTCACCTGTGTGGCAAAGTCCTTATAACCCCGACAAGGCTGGGCCCAGGCTGGGCTCGTCCCCCAACCTGGTTGTGACCACTCAGGACACGGGCTAGAGCGTCCCCACTCTGGGGCACTTCCTCCACTCTGGACGCTTCCCTGACCATTGTCTATACCCCAGAACAAATGCAATTTACTAAACAACAAGTAATAAAAAACATCAGGACACAGTTGGAAAGGCGAAAGGAAAACACTTAGCCCCACTCTGCAGGGTCAGATTAACTTTTCGTGGGCAGCCTGGTGTCAAACCTATTCATGGGCCCCCATGGGGCAAGGTGCAGGGGGTGGGATGGTCAGTCTCCAGAGGGAAGGGCGGGTTGGGTGAAATGATGCACAGCGCGGCGGGAGCAGCCCCGCTCTGTGCAGCCCAACAGAGGGCGCTGTTTGCAAACCAGCACAGCCCTGTAGTGCCAGCCTGCCCCTTCCCCTGGTGGGCAGGCTCCCACCACACTGCCCCCCTGCCCAGCGCCCCACCCTTATGCCCAGTGCCCCCTCGTCCTGAGACCTCCCCCACTGGCCTCCCACCACAACTGCACAGCATCCTGCACACCACACTGCTCACCCAGCGCCTTCCACCCATGGACCTCCCCACTGCCCACCTCCTTCCTCACAGTCCCACCCTCACAGCTGCACAACACCCATAGTCCTGAGGGGTTTCTGCACAAAGCAATTACAAATTCTGCACACAATATTTTAAAATTTTGCAAATTTTGTCAATAAATCAATGTGGAGTTCCAACATGGCAGTGGGGAGCACAGGCCATGGGTTGCATGGAGGTGTGAGAACACCCTGCAGCATCCCCGCATCTCAATCCACTCTACTCTGGGAGAAGGACTCAGCAGTGATGCTGCACCCAACTCTGACACAGTGCAAGGGCCAGGCCTGCCCCAGAAACACCCCAGGGCCCTGCCCTCCTTGCCAGGCACACCAGGTGTGGGTGAGCAGGCTTAGCCCGGCAGCAGGATCCAGGTGGGGGCAAGAGAGTTCTCTGTGGGGTAATCTGAGTGCGGGTGGCTCAGTGGGGATCTGGATGCACAGAAGCTCATTGGGCATTTCCAGGTGCAGGGGCAATGGGAATCTGCAGGGGATCCAGGTGTAGGTGTTTGGGGCTCAGCAGTGGGTGGGGGGGGGTCTACATGCAGGGCAGGTTGGGTTCATTTGGATGGGAGTCCAGGTGGTTGGAGCTCATCAGGGTGGTACAGATGCAGGGGAGGTGGGGCTTGTCAGGGTGAGGATTCAATGGGCCTGCTTAACAGGGGAGCCCCAGTTTCTGCCGAGTGGATGTCGCATGCTGGGCTCCAGCTTCCCCCCTGCCCCCGCTTCCCCTATCTTCCTCTCTTCCCCACCCCATGCCCCTTGACCGCTGCACCATCTCCTCTGTCCTCTTTCCCCCCTGCCCCTGCTTCCTCTTTTGGCGAGAAGAGCCGTTCTCCTCCCCACCTGCTCCTCGCTCTTCCTCTGCCCCTTGCACGTCTCCCCTGCTCTCCCCAGGTGTGTCTGTCTCTCGCTGCATGGCTGAGAGCCCTGCTGCTGGAGCAGGCTGACAGCTGGGAGGGATGCTACAGACACAGTGGCTCAAACTCTGCTCGGAATATCAGCAACTCCTCCCCAGGAGCACCTCTCTCTCTCTCCTCCCTCCCCATCAGGGCTAGGTTGGGTGAAGTGCTGGGGGGGAGGGCTGGCTGGCTGCTTGCTGAGGAATGAAAGTGAAAGTAACTCACTTCCTGGGCAGGCAGCCAGAATTGGAATGTCACACAGGGTTTGATTGGGGTTAGCCAGATGTGTGAAAAATCAGGATAGGGGATTGGGGTACAGTGATCAGATATCCCTATTTTATAGGGACAGTCCCAATTTTGGGGTCTTTTTCTTATATAGGCTCCTTTTACACCCCCACCCCCACCCCCACCCATCCCTGTCCTGACTTTACACACTTTCTGTCTGGTCACTCTAGGTGGGAGTAATTGGTGCCTATATAAGACAAAGCCCCAAATATCGGGACTGGCCCTATAAAATCAGGACATCTGGATCTGGCCACCCTAGCTGGGGAGCACCTCTCCCCCGGGCTGGCAGCTGCCAGCAATCCATCTCATCCAGGGGGAGCTGCACAGGGCAGGATGAGCTGCTTTGGCTCCATGGGTGCCCTTTCCCTGAGATCAGATGCTGTGCTAACTTCACCATGGTCCATAAGGCTGGTGGTGGTGCCCATCGGCGTGTGATTGGACCTGAGGGTTTGCTGCTGCAGTTGCCACTCTGCACCCCAAGAGGTGGATTTTGGGGTCCTGCAGTTTTCCACCTATCTCCTCCTCTACTGCAGCTGTTGGACCAGCGGGCTGGGGGGTGAGCCAAGCATGAAAGCAGTACTGTGTTGCCATTTAGATTGTCATTTAACAACTTTGTTTGCCAAAAATTCTTGCTAACAATCCTGAATCCAATTTCAATATTTTTTTTAAAAAAAATCAATATCTTAGCCAAAAACAGAAAATTAAGTTGTTGACAATTATTAGTGACAGGTTTGGTTTGAGGCAGGGAGTGGGCCAGTTTTCATCAGAGAAACAAAAAAATGTTGACTGACTTTCCTATAGCCTGTTACTCCTGATAAGAGCCCTCCAACAACTGTAATATGCTCATCTCCTTACCAGTGTATAAAGCAGGGGTTGGCAACCTACGGCACACGTGTCAAAGGTGGCAGGTGAGCTGATTTTTGATGGTATACAGCAGCAGGCTGAGCGGCTCAGCCCATCACTGCTCTGGGGTTCCGACTGCTACCCTATTGCCAGCTGGGATACCAGCCATCGGCCCCACTCAGCACCTGCTGCTGGCCTGGGGACCCCCAAGGAACCCCAGGCTGGCAGTGGGCTGAGCAGGCCAGCTGAACCACTCAACCTGCTATCAGCCTGGGGTTCCATTCACTCAGCCGGCAGCGGGCTGAGTGGGCTGGTGGCAGGCTGAGCAGGGCCGATGGGACGTTGAGTGGCTCAGTTTGCTGCCAGTCTGGGTGCCAGCAGCACTCAGCCTATTGCTACTCCAGGGTTCCGGCTGCCGGCCCCTTGCCAGTCAGGAGCTCAGCCGTCAGCCCCACTCTGCCTCCTGCGAGCCTGGGTGAGCAGAATCCCAGGCTGGTAGCAGGCTGAGGAGGGGTTGGCGGCTGGGATCCTGGCTGGCAGGAGTTGGTGGTCAGAACCCCAGACCAGCAGCGGGCTGAGCAGGGCCTGGGATCCTTGTCTAGGGTTCCAGCCACCAGCCCACTGCCGGTTTGGGGTTTCATTTACTCAGCTGGCAGTGGCCTGAGCAGGACCGGTGGCCAAGACCTCAGATAATAACAATAGTTTATTTATATAATATAGACATAGAGAGAAACCTTCTACAAACATTAAAATGTATTACTGGCACGAGAAACCTTAAATTACAGTGAACTTGACACACCACTTCTGAAAGGTTGCCGACCCGACCCCTGGTATAGAGTGACCATATGTTGTACTAAGATTCTCCTGCTTTTTTTTTCCCTGTGAGTCAGTATAACTTTTGCCAGCCCAGAAGTTGGGCAGCCAATGTTTTACGTTTTCACAATGTTTTCTCCAACTTTCATAAAGTAAATACATAGTTAATATGAGTTAAAAAGGCCAGGGACACTTCTTTGTGAAGAATCTGTACAGCAGATCATGCCCATAGACGATCCAGAAAAGAAATTTAAGGTTGAATTTTTTAATGTTGTGATGGATAATGCAGTATCTGCTGTTGATGAAAGGTTTAATACCTTGCAAGTACACCATGAACAGTTTGGATTTTTGTATGACATAACTAAATTCAATGAAATAGGAAAACAAGAGCAACTAATGACAAAGTGCAAGAACCTAGAGAGCCTCCTGAAGCACGGTGATAGTTTTGATTTAAATGGACTTGAACTGTACGAAGAATTGAGTACACTGTCATCAATGTTGCCACATGCAAAATCGGTGATGGACATTGTACAGTTTATTCATACCCGCAAACTTGTTGACATATATCCTAATGTGTACATTGCCACTCGTATTCTACTGACAATTCCTTTAACAGTAGCATCAGGAGAACGGAGTTTCTCAAAACTAAAGCGCATTAAAAACGATCTTCGCTCTACAATGAGTCAGGAACGCTTAACTGGTCTTGCTATTCTTGCAATCAAACAAGACACGACTTTGTCTTTGTCATACAATGACATTATTACTGATTTTGCAGCCAAAAAAGCCAGAAAGATTGCTTTAATTAAAAACAAATCTTTGTTTCAATACCTCTTCATATAAATTTCCAATAAAATTTTGATAAATTAAAAAAAAATTTGCATCATTCTGTCATATCAGAATTTTTTCTATAGTGCTGCTTCTTTAGTGGTAGTCCATCAGCATTACAGTGTGCTTAATTAAGTTAAACTGGTTTTAATAACGTGAATGTGGCAAGTTTTCCAATACTGTAAGATTATGTTTGTGTTGCTAAGAGCAGATCAGGCACAGGGGCACCAGTTTAATAATCTCGCCTAGGGCACCATAAATCCTAAGGCCGGCCCTGGGAGCACCGCACCCCTACTCTAAAAATCATTCCACTGGGCCCAGAGCAATTCCAGCCTCTCACCCTCTGCTTTGCTGGGCTCAGCTAGTCATGGCGGCAGCTGGGATGGCAGGTGGGGGTGAGAGCTTGGAACCTGGTTGGGGGCCTCTGTTGTGAATTCTTTTAATGTTTAACCAGGACAATTTTAATAGTTGAAATGGTTACTTCTTTAAAATTCTATTTTCATTCCTAGTATGGACATCTGCCTTGTAGCTTCTGAGCCCTTAGGCAGAAACTTCCACCTACCCCCAAAGCTTCAGTGATATTTGAGATAAAAGAATTCCCCTCTGGCTGCTGGGTGGGGCAGCCCCCCCTCCTGCCCCATGGGGTGGGGAGCTGCCCTTGTATCTCTCCCTCTCCCCGACCTCCACCCTCTTTCCCTCCCTCTCCCAGCCAGTCTGCTCTTGCTCTCAGTCTACCCCTAGCCTCCCCCCAACATTACCCCTTTCTTTCACAGTTACCCCCCTTCCACTCAGGGATTCCTTCTATTGCAACCCTATTGTAGGGATTGATCCTGGCTGGCAAACCACCAGATAATTAATCCCTGCGACCCCCCGTTACCCCCCGTGATTGTAGATTGGGCAAGCATAGCACAATATGCCTGAGTAGACAGCATATGACGCCTACGTAGACTGATAAGCATAGCACGTCCCGCATGCCTGCAGCAGGTGGGAGGCAGGGGAGAAGGGAAAATCCTCCGCCTATAAGAAACAAGTAAACAAGGCTGTGAATTATGCTGACAATGTAACCAGAATGAATAAAAGGGCTGCCACGCCTGCTAACGGGGCGCCCTCCTTGAGCAAACAAGCTGTCTGTGTCTGGTTCCTTCCCGCATCTGGTGACCCCGACGTGATACCAGCCCTCCGTACCCACCGGCCGGCCGAGCCGTGGTGCACCACAGTGCGTCTTCGCACTCCCTTGTGAGTATGGGGGGGGATTTGTCCGTGCAACAGAAGGCTCATGCGAAAGAGCTGGTTCAATTACTCAAGGTAACCGGTCGCACAGCAGCATCGCAGCGACATGTGGAAAATTTACTCCATGTCATAGAGGTTAAATGCCCTTGGTACCCCGAGAGAGGATCTCTCGAGGTTTCCGATTGGCAGACTGTGGGTGAGCAATTCCTAAAAGAACCGCGAGCACCCATCCAGTACCTTTTGCTGTGGCAGCATTGTGCAGAGGCAATCGGGCGTTTGCGAAAGGAGGCGCCCCCGCTTGCCTCTCCCACCCCTACCCCATCTCCATCCTATGTCACGGAACCTCAAACCCCCTGTCCTGCCCCTCGGGCGCAGGCGACGGCCCCCAGTCCTGCCCTTTTTGATTCGCCGTCGCCTCCCTCTCTTTCGTCCTCGCCGGCTCAGAGCGCGGTGCAAGCCGCTCTTCAGCAGGCAATGGCGATAGATGCCTCCCCCTTATTGGAGGAATGGGAGGGAGACCTCCCGGCCCTCTATCCCGTTACCTATGCCTTGAATGATGCCAGAGAGAACGTTGCTACACATCACCCGTTACCATTCAAGGTTATTAGGGAAATAAATAGCGGGGTCCGCCAATCCGGCCTCCGCTCCACTTACGTGGAGGGTCTCATTGAGGGGCTGGGTACAATCTATGTTATGATACCAACAGATTGGAAACACCTGTTCCGAATGATTTTATCTCCTGCCCAGTACTGTGTATGGGACAGTGAGTTCCGGGCTGCAGCATTGGCCTGCTCCTCTGCAGAGATCATCCCTGACCAGATTTATGGGTCGGGGCGGTTTGCAGAGGTGGATGCACAGTTGGTGCTCCCGGCAGAATCTTTCAAACGCACCGCACTTTCAGTCATGCGGGCGTTTCGTCGTATTCCCATGACTGGCAAACCCTTGTCGTTCTTCACTAGTATTAGACAAGGGTCCTCTAAGCCTTTTCACCAGTTTGTAAATAGATTAAAAAAAGCCACAGGCAGCCGACCTGAACTGGAATCTCTGAAAGAAACGCCGCAGGAGATTCCAGGGTGTAAAAAAACAGCCCTCCCAAGAGCAGAAGCATGTTGGAAATTCTGGACAAGCTGTATACAAGATAATCTCCCTTCCACCTCTCCCCCTCCTCTGAACATTATACACAGAAGTGGCCAGTCTGGACGTACCTGTGTAAGTATAAAAGGAGCTTCGGGCTTGGGGCATTAATATTTTCCTGAGTGATGTGGGAGCGTTCCCAACACTCTCCATTGTTGTTTTATTATTTTATTAATGAAGCTTTAAAATTCAGTCATATGGTGTGTTTTCTTTATCTTCCCCCAGCGATCCTGTAGTGTCAGCCTGATCACCTGACACGAGGGATAGATTGGTAACAGAAATTTGTCACAGTTTGGTGAGCAATTAAGAAGGGGGGAGCACTGCAGAATTTACACCATCTATTTGTTTTACCCTTGTTATTTTGTGTTTGCTTTGCTTGGTACTGTTGGTGCTATATGTTGAGAATTGCATGAGTAAAAGTATGCCTTAATAGGATAAGAAAACGCTATTTGGTTTTGGTTCTGTTCTGTTTAACCGGTTACTGCTGTTTTTCTGCTCCGTATACATTTGGGCGTTAGGAGTGTGGGCGAAACTGAACCTCTCGTTCGTAATTCCTTGGGGTGGAAGCCATGAGTGCGAGGAAGCCCTGAGGTTGAATTAAGATCCTTCTGTCCCGTCCCCTGTAGCGGACAGTGTATAGAAGTGGAAAAGTCTGACTTAGACTGTACTTCCCTCTGCGCTCTGTGTAATTTCTTTTTTCTGTTTAAGTGTCAGCAGACGGATGGGTGGACTCTAGGTAAACTCTCTAAAGGGGTTTGGATTTTTGTCCAGGTGGCAAGCCTCATGAAGAAAAACTCGGGTAGTCTTGTAAGTGAAAATGTTTCAAGGAAAAGACCAGGAGGGGTGGGGGCTAGTTAAGAAGCCCACCCTCCTAGCTAAACTGGTAGTGAAACAAGTTGGTGCCCATGGAAGGGACGGTTCAGCAAAAAAAAGCAGGATCGGGCCCAGGCAGGCAGGCAACAAAAAAAGAGATTGGAAAGCAGGTTAAAAAACTTTAAGGGTGTAGTGGAAGGAAGGAGTCAGTAAGTGTAAGCGTGGGAATTTCAAATACCCAGAACTTACTTGGCATGGTGATTTAAGTTGATAAAAGTGTCTGTTGGGAGACGAGCAAGTGATTTAAGGGAGAGTGAGAAGTTAACTCTGTAGTTGCTGGAAAAAACAGCAGTTGAACTTTGTAAAAATGCTAAAGAAAAGGGCTCTTGGTGTCTGCGGAATGTTTGTAAATAAATTTGGGCAAAAAAATTATTGAATTGCTATTATTTGGTTTGGCTATAAATAATTTAGTTAAATTAGCTGAAAAATGTATACAGTGTTATGTAATTAAAAACCTAGGCTGCTTATAAAACAAATATATAAAAATATGGGGTAATTCCTCTGTTTTTGCCTGAAGTCAACAAGGGTATTTGTATATTTCAAGCGATGATTGTCTGCCCAGAAGGGGTGGGTAGACCTCTGTTTTTTTTTGTCTTTCAGATAATCAGAAAAAACTAATGCCAGCTGAACAGCATTCAACGTATCATGCATTTACTGGCACAACAAAAATTATGTTTTGTGTTCTATGTCCTGTCTTGTGGTGTTTGTCTCGTGGCCAAAATTGTTGTGTTTAATATTTTTATAGAATAGTCTAGTTAAAATTAAATAAAAGGGTTAAATGCAGATACTTGTTTTATTCAACTTTGGAATACAAGGTGTTTGGATAAATCAGGAAAATGTGATACACTAAAGTCTAATGCATTTGCTTAAGTAAAAAAAAAAAAAAAAGCTTCATTGGCCAAATTGTTAATTAAAGAAATTGTTGTTATAATTTGCATGCCAACGGTCTTTGAAAGCAAAGACATGAACAGTTAACCCACTCCCCATATTGTACATGGGATCTTTCTGGCTACCTCAAATTTCTAGCCAGAGGGCTGGGGATGGTGGAAGGCTATTGGACTAGAGGTTGAATTGAATGAACTCCTCAAAGTGGGTGTGCTTGTTCTAGCTCGTTGCTCCAAAGTTCTGTAATAAGGTTATTTTAGTAAAAGAGTATGTGTGACATATATTAAATAATAAGACTAATGTACTGTATAATGGCAATGTTTACGTGTTCGTTGTTGGAAAAAGGTGTATAGGTAAAAAGTAAAAGTTTCCTTTGCAGGTTAAAGAAAGCCAAAAAGGAAAAAAACAAAAAAAAACAGAATAAGTTAACTAAAAAAAAAAAAAGTAGCTAGGAAACTGTAAATAAGACACTGTCTCCATTCAAGGACACTGCTCACAGCTAAAACTTGGCTAATAACCAAGGGAAGGGGGGTGGGGCTTAAATGTGCCCAAGCAGCTATAAAATCTGCAAAACACTGCCAGGCACTAATGACATGTGTTAAGTTTCTTTTCTCACGGGTAAAAAAGCGCTACCCAAAGACCAAATCAGCCCTTGCCTTCCCGGATGCCCTTCAACTAGCCCTGGCAGGCTTTGTGGGCTCCCTGTCCTATCATATTCAGAAAGATCCTCGCCTGCATGCCATTTGTCACATTCCCACTGTATTTCGTAATCTTTGCCAGCAAACCCCCATAATTAATGCGCTTACAGTATTTACAAATTGCTGCCTTCTGCTCCCGTTGGGGCGTTGTGCACACCTTTGGCATCCCCTATAATTCACAGGGCCAAGCTATCGTTGAGCGTGCGAACCGTACCCTCAAAACAGCTCTCCTCCAACAAAAAACAAAAGGGGGAATCCCGCCCACGCTGCCCGACAAGGAGGTGTGGTTAGCACATGTTCTTTATACAATCAATTATTTAAATCTTGTTTTTGATGGTGCCCATTATATCTCCCGTTTACAGAAACACTTTAGGTGCAAGGAAGAACTCCCCGCCCCTAAAGTAACGTATAGACAACTCCCTGGAACCACGTGGAGTGCCCCAGTCCCCTTGATTACCTGGGGGCGGGGGTACGCAGCCGTTAACATACCTAAGGGGCCTGTGTGGGTCCCAGCCCGTTACATCCGTCCGTGGAAAGAGGACCCCACAGGCGGCCCGCAGCATGGCGTGGCACCAGGGTCTTAACAATCCCATTCCTGATTTCAATCAGTTATTAACAACAACAGTTACGCTGTCTCAATAACGGCGCCGCAGTACTCCCAATGCACCAGTGACGTGGGTACAAACAAAGTTCCTCCCACAGCAAGCTGAGCGTCTGCTGAAACAGCAAGAAAAGGAGAAAACCCCAGAAAATTTGTTAACTGCCTTTATTGCTTGCCTAAATGCTAATTTTTGTGTGATGTTATGTATAATGCCTTGGCCACCTCCTTGGTTGGCATATCTGGCTTAATAATTAGTAATAGTAAAAATTTTAATTGGTTAGCTTGCTCAGCGGTTAAAGCTCTTAAATGCCACGTCTATTGCAGTGGCATTGCTTAATGAGGAGCAAACAAAGCTGCGCCATGAAATTTTGCAAAATAAAGCTGCTATTGATTATCTTCTTTTGCTACATGACTATGGCTGTGAAAAAATTGATGATATGTGTTGTTTTAACATTTCTGATCATTCCCATGCTATTAATAATCAAATAGCTGTAATTAAAAATCTCACTGCTCACATTCGAATTCACAAAGACCCATTCTCCTCCTGGTGGGACTGGCTGGCTAGCTTGCTACCAGGATGGGGTTGGTTACATCAGTTAATAACCTATGGAGGACTCTGCCTTTTATTCCTTGTGCTCACCTGCTGCGGCATTCAGTGTATTCCCTCCTTAATTTCATTGTGCACCCAAGGGTGCCCTTGGACCAAACAAAAGCCTATCTTTTCCCTCTAAAAGTAAAGGGGGAGATGTAGGGATTGATCCTGGCTGGCAAACCACCAGATAATTAATCCCTGCGACCCCCCGTTACCCCCCGTGATTGTAGATTGGGCAAGCATAGCACAATATGCCTGAGTAGACAGCATATGACGCCTACGTAGACTGATAAGCATAGCACGTCCCGCATGCCTGCAGCAGGTGGGAGGCAGGGGAGAAGGGAAAATCCTCCGCCTATAAGAAACAAGTAAACAAGGCTGTGAATTATGCTGACAATGTAACCAGAATGAATAAAAGGGCTGCCACGCCTGCTAACGGGGCGCCCTCCTTGAGCAAACAAGCTGTCTGTGTCTGGTTCCTTCCCGCACCCTATTGCAGTTTTCTGTAGTACACCTGTGAGAGAGTTAATTAATCTACCCCAATGGGTAACAGCAGCTAGGTCTGTGAGAGAAGCTCAAAAAATAAATAAATGCCAATTGACTCTCCTTCGGCAGGAGGCAGGCAAATAGGAAATGCCACCCAGAGGGGATTTCCCTGGAAAATAGGATTTCCAATTCTCCCGGGCCAGGTGCCATTGCCACAAAGGGTGTCTGGTCCAGGAGAGTTAGGAACCCTACTGGCAGATGAAAAATTTTCCCCACAGACCCTAGAAGAGGCTGAAAAGCTGAAGAATGATCAGCTCTGGTCTGAGCATGGGCAGCAGGTATAGCTGGCCGGGGGAAGGGAGGTTAAGCAATGGTGGTTGAAGCATGAAGGGACAGAGGAATCTTTAGCGCATCTGGCATGGAAATATCTTGCAACTCCGGCTGCAACAGTGTCATGAGACTGCCTCTTCTCACTTGCAGCATTCCCTCCTGCAAATGGAAACTAACTTCTTTGTCTTAGCGATTGGCAGAAAAAGAAGTAGCACTAAGTGGACTTCTGGACTCTAAAGTTTTTAATTGCTTTATTTTTGAGTGCAGTTATATACCAAAAATAATCTATGTTTCAAAGTTACACTTTCATGATAAAGAGATTGCACTACAGTACTTCTAGGAGGTGAATTGAAATATATTATTTTTGCTTTTCACGGTTAAAGGACAAATATTTGTGATTAAAAATCATATAAATTGAGCACTGCACACTTTCTATTCTTTGTTGTGATAGAAATCAATATATATGAAACGTAGAAAAACATCCAAAAACATTTAACAAATTTCAGTTGGTATTCTATTATGTAACGGTGTAATCTACTGAGATTAATTTTTCTACCCACAATTAATTTTTTTGAGTTAATCACGATTAATCAGCAACACTATCTTATTCTGAGTTTTTAACAATACAAGGTTACGTTTCAAAGTTCTAGTCTCTATTACTTGGAATGACCCCAAATATAATTTAAACACTTTTTGAACATCTCTCTAAAGGCTGAATCTGGGTCAATTAGCATGCAAGTTTCTTAACTCTTTCGGGCCAGGTCGTAGGGCTGAAGAATGAAATCACCCTTTAAATAAATTATACCTATATAATATAGCTCTGTATACTTGCAATGAAACCACCTTTTATTATTAATGACATTGTCTTTTTATAAATGAAACAGTGTTAACCACCTTTGGACAAATTATGTGTTAGTAGCTTACCAAGAATTGCCTTGGAAGAATGTTACTGTAACTCTTTTCTTTTTAATAAATTGTAACTAAAACCGCCATCTTAAACCATTATACATTATGACTAAAGCAATTCCATATTGTAACTGAAACTGTGTGTAATGTTAGGTTTGTGTGTTTCATTTAAAAGTGTAAATGTGGGTGTGGGATGGGATCAGTCCCTGATGCCAGCTCATCGCAAAGACCAGCAGCCAGCACCACCCTGATGGCTGAAGAACAATATGGGTGAAACTTGCAAAAGAACCCACCCAAGAGAAAGAAAAACAAAAGCCCCATCAAGAAAAAGATCAAAGTCACATCCGCCATTAACTGATGACTCATAATCATACAGTGTCTAGGCGCAGTGGGACAGGACAGGATCTATGGATAGAAACATAAAAAGATGGGTACAAAACCATAGGGTTGGGTTCTTCTTCCAGTTCTATGATCATCTTCCGGGAGCATCGGTGCACACCGACAGGACCCAGCTCTCCTCCTCGTGACTAGACCACCTGGCCAGTTGACTAGGAGGAGCAACTGAGGCTGGTAATTATATTCCATTTATAGAACTGTGTGTGTGTGTGCGGTGAACAATCTTAGCTAAGAATAGAAATTGAATTACTTATCTTTTACCCCTAATAAGAATTCTCTGTGTTCACAGTAAACGTGCCATATTGTCTTCTCCCTCAAACAAGACTCTGCTAGTTCTATTTCTAGAGGTGCAACAAGTGTCACAGAAGTTGAGATTGTGTGTGAATTCTCCAGTGTTTAATGAGGTGTGATCTCAGTGTGCAACTTTTGCCACAGTCCAAGTACTTATGGAGACTTGCTCTTGTGTGGATTTTCTCGTGTAAAACAAGGACTGATCAGTTTCTGAATGTTTCCCGCAGTCTAAGCACTTATGGGGTCTCTCTCCTCTGTGGATTGCTGGATGTCTAATAAGGTCTGACTTCCATATAAAACTCTTGCCACAGACTAAGCAGCTAAGGGGGTCTCTCCCCTGGGAGTATTCTCTCATGTAAAACAAGGACAGACACCTATTTGAAACGTTTTTCCATAGTCTAAGCACTATGTGTGTTTTGCCAGATGTTTAGAAGGCCTGATCTGTTTCTGAAACCTTTCCCAGAGTCCAAGCACTTATGGTCTCCCTCTTGTATGGATTGCCTGATGTTTAAGAAGGGTTGACCTCTGTATGAAACATTTTCCACAGTCTGAGCACTGATGCGGTCTCTCTCCTGTGTGGATTCTCTGATGTACAGCAAGGGCTGACCTCTCTATGAACCTTTTTCCACAGTCTAAGCACTGATGGGGTCTCTCTCCTGTATGGATCCTCTGATGTGTTATAAAATTTGATCTGTGTGTGAAACTTTTCCCACAGTCCAAACACTTATGCAGTCTCTCTCCAGTGTGGATTGCTTGATGTTCAACAAAATTTGACCTCTGTATGAAACTTTTCCCACAGATGAAGCACTTATGGGGTCTCTTTCCAGTGTGCATTGCCTGATGAATAAGAAGGGTTGAGCTCCGTACGAAACTTTTCCCACAGTCTAAGCACTTATGGGGTCTCTCTCCTGTGTGGATTCTCTGATGTGAAACAAGGGCTGACCTCCGTATGAAACTTTTTCCACAGTCTAAGCACTTATGGGGTCTCTCTCCAGTGTGGATTCTCTGATGTGAAACAAGGGCTGACTTCAGTATGAAACTTTTTCCACAGATTAAGCACTTATGGGATCTCTCTCCTGTGTGGATGGCCTGATGTCTAACAAGGTCTGACCTCTGTATGAAACTTTTTCCACAGTCTGAGCACTGATGGGGTCTCTCTCCTGTATGGATCCTCTGATGTATTATAAGATTTGATTTATTTGTGAAACTTCTCCCACAATCCAAACACTTATGGGATCTCTCTCCTATGTGGATTGCCTGATGTTTAGCAAGGCCTGACTTCCATATAAAACTTTTCCCACAGTCTAAGCACTTATGGGGTTTCTCTCCTGTGTGGACAGCCTGATGTCTGACAACGTCTGACCTCCGTATGAAACTTTTTCCACACTCTAAGCACTTATGGGGTCTCTCTCCTGTGTGTATTGCCAGATGTGAAACAAGGGCTGACCTCTGTATGAAAGTTTTTCCACAGTCCAAGCACTTATGGGGTCTCTCTCCTGTGTGGACAGCCTGATGTCTGACAACATCTGACTTCCATATAAAACTTTTCCCACAGTCTAAGCACTTATGCAGTCTCTCTCCTATGTGGTTTATTTGATGTGTAGTCAGTACTGACTTCCAAGTCAATTTGTTCCTGTCCTCAAAGCATTGATAGGATTTCTCTCCAGTGCGGCTTTTCCCATGGTTATTAAGATCTGAGAGGTTACTGAAGTTTTCCCTATGGTCTAAGCACTGAAGTGGTTTCTCGCCAGTATTTATTGCCTGAAGCGTAACAAGCTGTGGTCTCAGAACGAATCCTTTCCCAAAGCCAAGGCATTCATAGTGTCTGTCTTCCTTTGGGCTTGTCTGCCAGGCTGTGGGATCCCTGTATCCTTCCCCACATATAATAGATTCATCTGTTTGCTCCCTTGAGTGGTTTCCCAGAAGCCTCTCTGACCAATGCCAATTTCCCCCGTTATCTCCCTGTTCCCAGCAGTGGGAAAAATTCTCTGCAGCTCTTCCCACAAAGGTCCCGTCTGGTTCCACTTCTCCTGCTGAGAGAGAGACAATCCAGACAGGAGTTATTGTGGCTGGGAGAAAGAAAGAGGAATAGCACCGAGGGAAAACCCAACATACTAAAGCTGCACAGACAGAGCAATTGGATTCTGCCTCCACATCCCACCCAAAAATTCACAGAGAAGGAACGTTGGGAAGGAAACACCAGCAGGTAACAGGACACATGGAAAGCGATGTCAGTGATATCTGCTGACTGCAGCCCTGCCCTGGGTGAGATGAGGAAGAACCGAGAGCACTTACTGATACCACATTTTTGGGGTTCTCAGCTTTTTCCTTCATTCATCAAATGGTTTCTGTGTCAGTCCTCACCTGTGCTGGCCCCTCTTGGGATATCTCTTTCCTCACAGGCCTGGAGATCGGGCCCCCATGGCTCTTCCCCTTGTTCCAGCTGGGTGATCAGCTCAGGTTTGGGAAGGGGGAATCCTGTTCAGGGAGTGAAATCAGACCAGATCAGGGTGCGTGGAGGATTGAGAGAGCATCTGTCAGAAAGGACATTCCATGAGCAGAACCTATCCCTGTGCTGTGCTGTGGGAACATGGAATCCAAGAGCATGGGAACATGGTCACTGAGCCCCCTTGGGGGAAGTGAGGGGAATTGTGACACCCTAATTAGGAGTTCCTAGGATCTGTGCTCCCTGGGGGCCCTGCTGATGCACCTCCAGCTTTGGAGTTAAACCCCTGCCTATTTCTAAACCAGCGGAGCCCAGAACTCTCCGCATGGCTGGAGCTGTTACCAAGGGGGGACGTGAACAAGGTGTGAATGAGACATTCTGTGTGTGAATGAGAAACAACACAGACAGGACAATACATGGCTTCTCCACCTTGCACGCTAGGGGGGTCGGGAGGGGATGATTTTGTATATCCCTTAGGTCTTGACACCCTGGTCTCACTAAAGAGGGTACGAAGATGCAAGTCTCTCTCACATGGCAGCTGTGCATTACGGAGCCCAGTCCCCTCCAATCTAACTGACCAGGAAAGAACCTGACTAGTGTCAGACATGCAGACCCCATGCTTCTAATAATCGAGGGGACGGGAATCCCTTACCCAGCGAGGTCACCATCTCGTAGTTCTCCTGCATGACGTCCCTGTAGAGGGCTCTCTGAGCGGGGTCCAGCAGAGCCCACTGCCCCTGGGTGAAATACACAGCCACCTCCTCAAAGGTCACCAGCATCTGAAACAACAAGAGTCCTGCACTGACTACCTGCTGCCCCAGCCACAATCCCACTAGTCCAGGGGTGGGGAAACTTTTTGGCCTGAGGGCCACATTGCGGTTTGGAAACAAGATGAAGGGCCGGGTAGGTAAGGCTGTGACTCCACCAAACAGCCTGGCCCCACCCCCTACCTGACCCCTCCCCCTTCCCACTCTCTCGCTGCCCCATCCAACCCTGCCGGCTCCCTGTCCCCTGACCTCTCCATCCCAGGACCCCCTCCCCTAACTGCCCCTCAGGACTCCACGCCCTATCCAATTTCCCCTGTCCCCTGACTGCCTCGACCCCATCCGAACCCCCCCTCCCTGAGACCCCCTGCCACTTATTCAGCCCCCCCTCCCTGCCCCCTTACCATGTTGTTCAGAGCACCAGGACTGGCAGCAGCACCACCTAGCTGGAGCCAGCCATGCCGCTGCACAGTCTAGAGTGCTGGTGGCATGGTGAGTTGAGGCTGTGGGGAAGGGGGGGACAGCAGGGGAGGGGCCAGGGGCTAGCCTGCCTGGCCAGGAGCTCAAGGGCCAGGCAGGACGGATGTGGCCCACGGGCCATAGTTTGCCCACCTCTGCCCTAGTCACAGGGAAAAATAAACAAAACAATGAAGCTCTGGGAGACTCGAAGAAGCAGAATCCCCCTCTCCCCACCCTGCTCAGAGCAGCTAGGAGGCTTCAGGGGATGGGAGAAGGTGAGAGCTCCTTGTCCCCCCAGCACACGGAGCAGGGCAGGGTCTTCTCATTTCCCACATGCCTGCCAACCACAGGCTGATACGGGACTGGAACGTTGACAGCTTCCCTTCGTATTTCACAGCAGCCTCTGGCCAGTGGGGCATTTCCTGGGTCAGAAATGGGGGAAAGTCCTGTCCCATCCCCACGGGCCTGTTCACAAAATCAGGCCCAGGTTGATCATTTTCCAGGAGGTGTATCACACCCCGTCCCCTCCCTGCCTCACACTGTGTGCTTCCTGCCCCTCCCCTATACACCAAATCCTTCCCACCACCTCCCCCCCCACAGCTCCCTGAAAATCCCCTACCTGAGCTGTCTCCATCACAGCCATTCCCCTTCCATCTCCTGGAAGACAGGACCATCTGGAGAGAAATGTGCACATGATTCCTTGGCCTGTCGGGGCAAGAGGGAGGTTACAGAAGGGAACTGAGTCCATGTCACACACCTTCTCCCCGCAGATAGACGCTGTGGGCTCTGCCGAGCTGGGAAAACCCTGAGTCACTTTATCACAACACAGATTCGGCTCCTCCCCTCAGACTGAACACCCTGCGACACCAGTTGGTCCCTGAAAGGGGCCCTTTGTGCAGAGTCATTTGCCTGCCTGCCTGCCTGGCTCCAGCCCTTTCCCAGGTCTCTCCATCACCCTCAGGCTCAGGGGCTGGTATGGTTGGAGTGGTTCCAGCCACTGGAGAATGTGCCCTTGGGCTGGTCTCAGAGGGGTGTGATGAAACGGGAATGTTCTTAATGTTTGTGTGTGTGCCTCAGTTTCCCCATGTGTTACTCAAGTATCAAGCTGGTGGGATATGGGTGTGAGATCATTGCGGAGACCTCTAGAGGGGAGGTGTGACTGCAGAGTGGCTGCCTGGGCATAGACAATGGCCAAAATTCTGCATCCTGGCAAGCAATGGCCGGAGCCAGTTCTCTGCAAAGCGCCAGCCAAAGGTGTGGGAGAATAAAGATAGAGGGGGGAGG